>NC_060183.1:54381069-54446069 GCF_021184085.1 Oncorhynchus gorbuscha | reverse complement strand
GAGAGAGAGAGAGAGAGAGAGAGAGAGAGAGACAGAGACAGAGAGAGAGAGAGAGAGAGAGAGAGAGAGAGAGAGAGAGAGGGAGAGAGAGAGAGAGAGAGAGGGAGAGAGAGAGAGAGACAGAGAGAGAGACAGAGAGAGAGAGAGAGAGAGAGAGAGAGAGAGAGAGAGAGACAGAGAGACAGAGACAGAGAGAGAGAGAGAGAGAGAGAGAGAGAGAGAGAGAGAGAGAGAGAGAGAGAGAGAGAGAGAGAGAGAGAGAGAGAGAGAGAGAGAGAGAGAGAGAGAGAGAGAGAGAGAGAGAGAGAGAGGAGAGAGAGAGGGAGAGAGAGAGAGAGAGAGAGAGAGAGAGAGGAGAGAGAGAGAGAGAGAGAGAGAGAGAGAGAGAGAGAGAGAGAGAGAGAGAGAGAGAGAGAGAGAGAGAGAGAGAGAGAGAGAGAGAGAGAGAGAGAGAGAGAGAGAGATAGAGAGAGGGAGAGAGAGAGAGAGGGAGACAAAGAGAGAGAGAGAGACAGAGAGAGAGAGAGAGCGAGAGAGAGAGAGAGAGAGAGAGAGAGAGAGAGAGAGAGAGAGAGAGAGAGAGAGAGAGAGAGAGAGAGAGAGTGAGAGAGGGACAAGCTATGCCAAGGCCTGAAAGGAAACATTAATGCCTGACAACTTTGGGGTAAATCAAATGTAAACCAAACCCCGGCGGCCGGAAACCTTATCTAGCCCTCAATTAGGAGAAGCCCAGTTGGCCGCACCGAGGTGTGCCCACAGACGTAATGCCGACGTAAATGGGGCTCTTATCTGGGAGTAACGAAACTGGAGGGGTGCCTTGACACAGATTACAGAGTGGTGCTCTCCCTATCTCTTTTGCTATCTCTCTCTAGCTCTCTCAGTACATTCAGCACGGAGGAAGCAGGAGCTTCCAAGTACATTCCCTCTCCCTCTCGGTTGGCTTGACCTCCAGGTTACGCAAGCCAGATGGCGGGAAAGAAGGAAAGTTGCAACCGGTTGCAAGGTAATCTCCTACTACCTGAAGTTTGAATAAATCCACCCTCTCAATATACCCTCACTATCACGATGTTCTACTGTCGGCTTCTGGGTAGTGCTGCCCCCAGCAGTCCTCCCCGATTCCCTTGTTTAACATAGGGAATTCCGGAGACACCTGAAACCCCACCTCTTTAAGGAATACCTAGGATAGGATAAAGTAATCCTTCTACCCCCCCCCCCCTTAAAATATTTAGATGCACTATTGTAAAGTGGCTGTTCCACTGGATGTCATAAGGTGAATGCACCAATTTGTAAGTCGCTCTGGATAAGAGCGTCTGCTAAATGACTTAAATGTAAATAAGCACCAACGACCTATCTGTATCGTGTACAGCTGCAGGAGCCTGCTTCCCAAAACAAACCAGTGGAAAACAGTGAGCCAGAGCCACAAACTTAAAACACCACACAACAGTTGGGAGCGCTCAGAGGAGAGGAACACGGTGTGATGATTGGAGTGTCCCCTATTCAATTTCATCTGGGGCCTGTTTGGTTTCGGAGCATGCCTCGCCCATCTAACTTGATTTGATTTACAAATATATATTTAAAAAATAACTTGATTTCAAGATCGAGAGACAAGAGGAAGAGGGCTCAGGGAAGTCATACCCAAGTAGAACAAAGTGCTTCTATCAAATGTACATCACAGCGACGGCCCTTGGGAAGGCGGGCTGCAGACCCTGGGCCCTCTGAAGGTGAATGTATTGTCGCTCTGAGATCTCCTCCGAACAGTGCAACGTAAACTTCTCCAACTGTGATGATGTATGGATTAATAAAGGCACACTAAGCGAACGACAGGCCTGCCGGGGCCACAGACACACAGAACCATTATAGTGTCTGTTGGCAGCAGGGCAGCTTATGGAACATTCACACAAGTGCCTCCATGTGGACTCAGCTGCTTTCATTTCATTTCTCCACTTTCCCACTAATAGGCTTTTCTTTTTACTCCATCTTGATACTCACACAAGACAAGGATTCAACTAAGTGAATCTTCTTTGCAAAATGAAACACCTGCAAAGTTGACTAACAGCTGTCCCTGATATCCTCTAGTGTTCTCTGACCACCCTAATACAAGATGTATGGTTGACTATACCCTTCACACATGCCGAGGGACTCAGGGCTGTACGTATGTCTGTCCATAAATTAAGTAGTGCTTCAACTGCTGAACATATTAGCATGTATCAGTGGGTTGGGACGTGTGCATGCAACTAACTGACCTGCCACAGTGTTTGTGTCCTCCATGCATGTCCTCCCTGCTGCTCAATGTGTTATGGCTCTCAGTCTTTATGACTAATTGGATTAAGAGGGGTGGTCTAGTTGCCTGTTTGCTAACCGCCCCAGACTGTAATCACCAGACAGACTGACTGGTCAATGGCTCCAGTCTCCTCCAGTCTCTGTGTGACACAAACAGCACGTTGGTTGTGATGCTCGTTTTTCACCATGACCACGTTTTCTTCCATTGAAAAGGGCCTCGTGAAAAACGTAACAATAACGGAAACACTAACACCAGCATCCACCACTTCCACCCTGGTGAGACCAAAATATGTGCCGCCCGCCTAATTTGAGCCAGCTGTGTTCTGACTGGGGGGAATTAAAACATGGCCATAAACAAGTCCCATTGCCAATGGGAGTACAGACACAAATATGTGGTGCTGGCTGGTGATATCACCCACATATTATGTGTTAAGTCATTCCTCTTTAGGAGAGATGCAAAAATGACAACAATGCCATTGGTTAAGAAGGTGGTTTTTTATGGTAATGGAAAATAGTGAACTCATAAAAGTCAGAAAGTCAGAAAATGATGAAGTCAATCGGGTTAGAACAATACCACAGGTGAGAAGAGTTGAATGTAGCGACAACTCAATGGACTTCTGTCATGCAACATTTACCACAGAGAAGTGAACAACAAATCAAAAACATCCGTCTTTTTTCATATTCTATCCTTCATTTCTACCTTTAAATTTCACCCTTGGAATGGTGCAAAACAATAGTAAATTGCGGCCCGTATTAATAGAGCATCTCAGAGTAGGAATGCTGATCTAGGATTCAGTTCTGCCTTTTAGATCATAATGAAAAAGATTACATGGACATAGGGGACCTAGATCAGCACTCTGAGAGGCTTCATGAATACGGGCTCAGGTCCAAAGTGCTTTAGGTTAGGGGATCTTACTTGTAGAGGCTGTCGGGCTCCAGGCACTTGAAGACCAGCGAGTAGAGCACAGAGTGAGGATGGTCTCCGTTCCTTCGACCCGCCACCACACAGGACGACCCAAGACCTGAGAGCAGGTCGTCCACCAGACTTAACAACTCACCTAGAGGAGATGGAGAGAGGGAGGGGAGAGAGAGAGAGAGAGAGAGAGAGAGAGAGAGAGAGAGAGAGAGAGAGAGAGAGAGAGAGAGAAAGATGAAACGTGTGTAAATTGTGCAGTGTGTGAAGAGATTTAGAACATGAGAAAGTGAGTGAATAGATGTATGGAGAGGAAGAGAAAGAGACACTTGCTGGGTTAATACACTTACTGTGTTGTTGACCTGATTGGAAGCCGTTTCCTGCGCCTCTTAAATAAAGTGGCAAATATGCCACAAGTGTGTTGTTTTGTCTTAACATGCATTCTCTATTGTTTTTCAGTGAGATGTTTTACAAAACAAACAGAAAATAGACACAAGTGCAAAGAAAAGTCATGAATTCAGTTTTTAAGAGGGATATTCTTTCCAACATCGATCCTGCCACTTGACACTTAATTGTGTTCCAAGTCATTCTGAGTTTCACATCGGCCCATCCCAGAGGGAAAGAGTTCTGCAGCACGAACCTTGAGGCAAAATGAAATCAGACTTGTTCTGGCAGCCAGCCCTACATAGTACATTATAGAACCGTAAGAAAACAGGACTTTGTTCCTTTACGGTCACATGATACTGTTCAATGATATCTCACTGAACACCTCTGTGTCTCACAAACACCAGTTCACAAGTTGTGAAGTGTCTTTCATGTCAGCTTACAGGAAAATAATGACACACTTGTTCATTCAGACATGCACCAAACCGTTTCCAGCGCTCAGAGGGGTGGTGGAAAAAAGGAGAGAGCTGTCAAAACAGTTTAAAAGCAACAAATAAAAAAGGTGGGATTTCAAAGACGTAAAGGGGAGCTTCAGCTTATGTCATGTGGGCCAACTTATAAACACAGGGAATATGTCTGGAGGGCGGGGCACAGAGGGATGGTAAGGAGAGGAGGAAAGAAGTGAACGAATGAATGATTTGACATGTTCCCAGAAAGGGGCCTGTGTTTAAGAGGTTTCCCAAACACATTCCTACACTTGGGGTGTCCCTGTGCCAGGTTTACGAGGTTTCTTTTTCTAAACATGCAATGCAAACTGGATCTAGGGCTGTATTTATTCACGGGAGAAGAGCCAGAGACTATGTACAGATTAGGTTGTTCTCTGTTGGACCCAAATCCACTTTTGAGAAAGTTGCTGAAATTACTGGAATTTTGTTGATCCTCCACTGATTTAATTTATGATTTACTTGAATGTTTATGTTACACTTGTGTAAATTCTCTCTCTTGGATTAATTCCAAAAGTTGTAAATTAAAGTTTATATATGAGCAGTCTTTGTACATTCAATGAAAATGAAGTCCAATTACACATTTATTGTGGAGACCACCGACACACTCAGTAAACAATACATTTATGGTGGAGACTACCAGCACACTCAGTAAACAATACATTTAAGGTGGAGACTACCAGCATACTCAGTAAACAATACATTTATGGTGGAGACTACCAGCATACTCAGTAAACAATACATTTAAGGTGGAGACTACCAGCATACTCAGTAAACAATACATTTAAGGTGGAGACTACCAGCATACTCAGTAAACAATACATTTAAGGTGGAGACTACCAGCATACTCAGTAAACAATACATTTAAGGTGGAGACTACCAGCATACTCAGTAAACAATACATTTATGGTGGAGACCACCAGCACACTCAATAAACAATACATTTATGTTGGAGACCACCTGTACACTCAGTAAACAATACATTTTTTCAGTGGAGACCACCAGCACACTCAGTAAACAATACATTTATGGTGGAGACTACCAGCACACTCAGTAAACAATACATTTAAGGTGGAGACTACCAGCATACTCAGTAAACAATACATTTATGGTGGAGACCACCAGCACATTCAGTAAACAATACATTTATGGTGGAGACCACCAGCACACTCAGTAAACAATACATTTATGGTGGAGACCACCAGCACATTCAGTAAACAATACATTTATGGTGGAGACAACCATCACACTCAGTAAACAATACATTTATGGTGGAGACCACCAGCACACTCAGTAAACAATACATGTATGGTGGAGACCACCAGCACACTCAATAAACAATACATTTATGTTGGAGACCACCTGTACACTCAGTAAACAATACATTTTTTCAGTGGAGACCACCAGCACACTCAGTAAACAATACATTTATGGTGGAGACCACCAGCACACTCAATAAACAATACATTTATGTTGGAGACCACCTGTACACTCAGTAAACAATACATTTTTTCAGTGGAGACCACCAGCACACTCAGTAAACAATACATTTATGGTGGAGACTACCAGCATACTCAGTAAACAATACATTTAAGGTGGAGACCACCAGCACACTCAGTAAACAATACATGTATGGTGGAGACCACCAGCACACTCAGTAAACAATACATGTATGGTGGAGACCACCAGCACACTCAGTAAACAATACATTTATGTTGGAGACCACCAGCACACTCAGTAAACAATACACTTATGTTGGAGACCACCAGCACACTCAGTAAACAATACATTTATGTTGGAGACAACTAACACATTCAGTAAACAATGCATTTATGTTGGAGACCACCAGCACACTCCGTAAACAATACATTTATGGTGGAGAACACCAGCATACTCAGTAAACAATACATTTATGTTGGAGACAACGAGCTTACTCAGTAAACAATACATTTAAGGTGGAGACTACCAGCATACTCAGTAAACAATACATTTATGGTGGAGACCACCAGCACACTCAATAAACAATACATTTATGTTGGAGACCACCTGTACACTCAGTAAACAATACATTTTTTCAGTGGAGACCACCAGCACACTCAGTAAACAATACATTTATGGTGGAGACTACCAGCACACTCAGTAAACAATACATATAAGGTGGAGACTACCAGCATACTCAGTAAACAATACATTTATGGTGGAGACCACCAGCACATTCAGTAAACAATACATTTATGGTGGAGACCACCAGCACACTCAGTAAACAATACATTTATGGTGGAGACCACCAGCACATTCAGTAAACAATACATTTATGGTGGAGACAACCATCACACTCAGTAAACAATACATTTATGGTGGAGACCACCAGCACACTCAGTAAACAATACATGTATGGTGGAGACCACCAGCACACTCAATAAACAATACATTTATGTTGGAGACCACCTGTACACTCAGTAAACAATACATTTTTTCAGTGGAGACCACCAGCACACTCAGTAAACAATACATTTATGGTGGAGACCACCAGCACACTCAATAAACAATACATTTATGTTGGAGACCACCTGTACACTCAGTAAACAATACATTTTTTCAGTGGAGACCACCAGCACACTCAGTAAACAATACATTTATGGTGGAGACTACCAGCATACTCAGTAAACAATACATTTAAGGTGGAGACCACCAGCACACTCAGTAAACAATACATGTATGGTGGAGACCACCAGCACACTCAGTAAACAATACATGTATGGTGGAGACCACCAGCACACTCAGTAAACAATACATTTATGTTGGAGACCACCAGCACACTCAGTAAACAATACACTTATGTTGGAGACCACCAGCACACTCAGTAAACAATACATTTATGTTGGAGACAACTAACACATTCAGTAAACAATGCATTTATGTTGGAGACCACCAGCACACTCCGTAAACAATACATTTATGGTGGAGAACACCAGCATACTCAGTAAACAATACATTTATGTTGGAGACAACGAGCTTACTCAGTAAACAATACATTTAACGTGGAGACACCAGCCACATTCAGTAAACAATACATGTATGATGGAGACCACCAGCACACTCAGTAAACAATTAATTTATGGTGGAGACTACCAGCACACTCAGTAAACAATACATTTATGGTGGAGACCACCAGCTCATTCAGTAAAAAATACATTTATGTTGGAGACAACTAGCACATTCAGTAAAGAATACATTTATGGTGGAGACCACCAGCACACTCAGTAAACAATACATTTATGGTGGAGACCACCAGCACACTCAGTAAACAATACATTTATGGTGGAGACCACCAGCACACTCAGTAAACAATTAATTTCTAGATCCTTCTTTGAAAGATCCACATCAATCGAACCAAAAATGAAATAAGAGAACAAGCACATCAACACTAGTTCAAACGCTGTACTTACATATCACAGGCTTTGTCCATAAAGGCCAATATCTTGTTTAATAAGAACACTTGGGAAAAATAAAACTTACAATATCACAAATATCTCTAAGCAGACAGTTATCGGCACACAGTAACTTACTGTCCAAAAACCATGTAAACGTGTTTATACCGCTTGAACATTTTTAATGGAGGATGGGTATGTGAGAGAAGCCATATTGTCTTAGCAGAGCTGAGCAGTCCCTTCCCACTGGGAAAAAACGTGTTGATTTCCACGTCATTTCAACAAAAATGTCAATGTGATGACTGTATGATGATTTCATCAACTTTGAACTTTAATCTGGTGAAATGATTTGGTGATTTCACGTTGAATTCTCATTAGTTGAACTGACATCTGCCCCGGTGGGTTTAATCCTGGGGTCAAGGCTGCAGCGTCTTCAGAGTGGTGGACTTGAGTCAACATGGTCCTTCAAATAATATCAATAATATCAATACATTTCATTAGTATAGCGCTTTTCAATACAGCGTTATCTCAAAACTAGACATATATACATATTATGATTCCACTGTTATGTGGCCTTGGCCCATAAACAACAAAGCTGCTGCTGCTGCTCACGATTTACAGATCTGCTCTTCCTTAACTGTACTCCTCTCCTTTGATTCCTTGTCTCCTTTGATTTTGTGCTTTTTATTAGTTCATCTCCACTGTTATCAGAAGCCACCTGTTTTGGGTTAACCGTTAATTGCGATGTGATGACAAAGTGTCGTTGGGGGCTACCATGAACTGGAAGAACGACTTGGTGATGATGAATGGGATAGAATGTGTTTTCGAATATATTTAGCCCAACTAGAATGTTTTATTTTGGTAAAAACATAATAATAATCAAACAGAAAGGCAGACGTACGGATGCTTTTAAGTTTTACCTTTCCTCACACTTAGCATATTCCAAGGGCCAAGTATGCCAACACTCAAATAATTGGTGGAACAGTAAATTACCCCTTCCAGACTACTTGATCTTTTGCATAAACAATCCCTAATGATGTGTTTAAGATTGACTATTAACCTGATAGAGCTTGCCTCAGAATGCTTTTCAAGTCTGTTTTTCCCGTTCAATGGCACAACTATTAGAGGAATGCCCCGGACAAGCCAGAAATCTGCTGCTTCATGCAGGCTAAAAGTAGAAAGAGAGCGCAAAAGGAAGGGTGAGGGGCGAGAGAGGGGGGAGGAGGGAGAGAGAGAGAAAAGTCCGAAGTTTTATGTTTCTGGATGTGGTCTATGGAGGAATGATGTCTTTGTATGTTTTGATAATCAGAATAAATCAGGGGCTGATGCGTGACTTGGTGCAGTCTGGGTGCAAACACTTGTGGCTTTGTCGGAGGCGGGTATCTGTAATTAGCACATTATCGTGAGTCGCAAAAGGCCAGAGACAAACAGCAAGGCTCACGCTCTCGTCTCTCAGTCAGCCTGCCCACCCATGGCTGTCCTGTCCACTCACACAATACTGAACCCCTGCAGGGAGAAAGAGCTCACTGCACTGAGGCTAACTGCCACAAACACACACACACACACAGGCATTCATGCACTCTCACTGGCACAATCACACGTGCAGAAACACAGGCAAGTAGGCATCTACACACACACACGCACACACAAATGCACACGCACACACACACACACACACACACACACACACACACACACACACACACACACACACACACACACACACACACACACACACACACACACACACACACACACACACACACACACACACACACACACACACACACACACACACACACACACAGTTTGCATCTCACAGGAGCCCTAAGGCAAAGAGAAGGAGAGTAGAATAGAAGGGAAACGTAGACAGGTTGCTTCCCACCATCAGGGCTGTGTTTATGCATGGTTAGGTCAACCAACACAGTTTTCAGATGTGTTCACATCAGCTGGTCGTGGCATACTCCACATAACAGATGGTAACATCGTCAGTTCTCTCTGAGGACATTGCTCTCTAAGTGCTAGTCAAGACCAGAGGTCTATCTTTAGACTATCAGCAGATAGCAGAAACAGGAGGACAAGAGAAATAAAAGAACAGCAGATATAGTTTTATGACAAATTCAAAGTAACTTGACACCCTTCCTCCTTACTACTGGTAGTGAAACACCTCACCAGCTGCAGACCCTTACCTAGCCTCACATTAAAATTGGCCCATTCAAAAATCCACCTCTCTATCCTCAGTGTGAGCCACTGCCCTGCCTTATGCCCAGCCTCAGCAATGTCCCTATATGCAGCCCCAGCAATGCACACACTGCACAACCCTATACCCAGCCCCAACCCTAGACTCAGCCCGTAATCCTGCCTAAGACGCAGCCCAGCCTCTCACTCCAGCCTCTTTCTCCACAGCCATCTCCAGACCCCTTTCCTGTACACCCTTTCCCCGCCTGGTTGCTCTCTCGCCTGCCTGTGAGTAGCTAGCCTAGCGCTGGCAGAGGCCTCGTTTACCTTAGCTCACCCCTTTTAGGTAACACCTCGGCCCTGCCAAGCCTAGCTGTGAGCCCACTATACAAGAAAGTACACAGCGCAGCACGAGCACTCTCGCCCGCCTTCATTCATTCAGCGCTGCACAGAGTGGGAAAAGGAGGGATGAAGGAGCAGTGGAGGGGGGTGGGGCTTCCAGCACGGTTATGCACCGCTGCTGCTTTTTATTCCAGTCCTTTGGGGCTCTGTGATGGGGGCACGAAAAGCAGGTAGAACCACGCCACACCGCAAGGGAGGGGGAACCTTGCTTTCCTGCGCGTACACATATCCCCACACACACACTGGCCCTTGTTTGGACACTGTGCTAACAAACCTCCAAATGAGCTTCAACGCCATACAACTCTCCAACTGCCTTTAAATGCCAGTAAAACTAAATGCATGCTTTTCAACCGATTGCTGCCTGCATCCTCCCGCCCGACTAGCATCACTACTCTGGACAGTTCTGACCTAGAATATGTGGACAACTACAAATATCTAGGTTTCTGGATAGACTGTAAACTCTCCTTCCACACTCACATTAAGCATCCCCAATCCAAAATTAAATCTAAAATCGGCTTCCTATTTCGCAACAAAGCCTTCTTCACTCATGCCGCCAAACATACCCTCGGAAAACTGACTATCCTACTATCCTCGACTTCGGCAATGTCATTTACAGAATAGCCCCCAACACTCTACTCAGCAAACTGGATGTTGTCCATCACAGTGCCATCCATTTTATTACCAAAGCCCCATATACTACCCACCACCGAGACCTGTATGCTCTCATTGGCTGGCCCTCACAATGGCAAAAATCTCTGAAGCTGGAGTCTTATATCTCCCTCTCTAACTTTAAGCATCAGCTGTCAGAGCAGCTTACTGCTGTGTACAGCTTACCTGTACACAGCCAATCTGTAAATAGCACACCCGACTACCTCATCCCCATATTGTTACTTGCCCTTTTGCACCTCGCACATCATCATCTGCACATCTATCACACCAGTATTAATGCCAAATTGTCATTATTTTCACCTCAAGGGCCTATTTATTGCCTACCTCCCTACTCTTCTACATTTGCACACACTGTACATCGATTTTTATATTTTTCTTTTCTTTTGTGTTATTGACTGTACATTTGTTTATGTGTCACTCTGTGTTGTTGTTTTTGTCGCACTGCTTTGCTTTATCTTGGGCATGTTGCAGTTGTAAATGAGAACTTGTTCTCAACTGGCCTACCTGGTGAAATAAAGGTGAAATAAATAAATAAAAATAAATAAAAACACAGACGCAGATGGATACACACTCAAACGTAGATGGATACACACTCAAAAGTAGATGGATACACACTCAGTGGGTCTTTATCTTCTTCAAGATAGGGGGCGCTCTTTTAATTTTTGGATAAAAAACATTCCCGTTTTAAACAAGATGCGCGTTCCATTTCTTCAGAGGAGAAACCAAACTGCCACAAATGATTTATCATCGATAGATATGTGAAACACATTGAGGATTGATTCTAAACAACGTTTGCCATGTTTCTGTCGATATTATGGAGTTAATTTGGAAAAAAGTTCACGTTGTAATGACTTAATTTTCGTTTTTTTTCTTACCTAAACGTGATGAACAAAACGGAGCGATCTTTTGGTAGGCCGTCATTGTAAATAAGAATTTGTTCATAACTGACTTGCCTCGTTAAATAAAGGTTAAATAACAAGAAAGAAAGAAAGAAATTGCTCAGTATGTGTGCCTCCTCAGTCGGTGTGATGTGTGTGCCATTGTTGACGTTTTCTTCCCCAAGAGGAGGAAAGGGGAGTCCAGGCTGTGACTTTAGAGAAAGATAGGAAGTTGATGCTTGTTCATTGTCATGTCTGGTTTGAACAGCTGTGGAAATTCTCTTGAATTTAGAAATTTCAGAAATGCTCTTAAATGTTGTTTATCATCTGTTCCCAGTCAGCTCCATCTGGGCCTCATTTATAACTTTTGTGTCAATTTAACACTAAATATCTGCATGTGCTTTTTCTGAAAAGATGGCACACGCTCAAAATTATAGAGATTTACTGTATAAACTTGGCGCATGCTATACATACGCATGTTTGCCATTATAAATCAGAACGGTTGTGAAACTGTGCGCGTGTGAACAAGCATTATAACTCCTGTTATGCACGTGAGTGAGGACCCTAAAGTGGTTTAACAAATACAGAGTCCTTTAATGTCAAAACACAGGGAAGACATAGATCCTCTTCAGATGTATATAATGGCAAAATAGACAACCCGCAGAGAGGGCGACAAAATGAATCATAAAGTCCTTCTGATATTTACAGAAGAGTCCCCTTCTTAGCAGTAGAGGAGAATAGCTGGGTTAGCGGCGACAGACTGCTGGTCTCTCTGGGTAGGCGCGGGTCGTAGAGGACAGAGGTACCTGATCACACGTAGCATCAGATGAACAGGCAGATTCCGACAGGACGGGACAAGGGTGAAGCAAACGAGACGATAGTTTGGTTCTGGCATGAGAAACTCAAACGAGAATCTGACAAAGACAGAAGCAGGAACAGAGAGAGAAATAGAGACCTAATCAGAGGGAAAAAGGGAACAGGTGGGTAAAGGGTGAACGAGGTAGTTAGAGAAGATGAGGAACAGCTGGGGGAAGGAGAGGAAGAGAAGGTAACCTAATACGACCAGCAGAGGGAGACGGAGTGAAGAGAAAGAACAGGAACAAGACATAATATGACAATACATGACAGTACCCCCCCCACTCACCGAGCGCCTCCTGGCGCACTCGAGGAGGAAACCTGGCGGCAACGGAGGAAATCATCGATCAGCGAACGGTCCAGCACGTCCCGAGAGGGAACCCAACTCCTTTCCTCAGGACCGTACCCCTCCCAATCCACTAGGTACTGATGACCACGGCCCCGAGAACGCATGTCCAAAATCTTACGGACCCTGTAGATAGGTGCGCCCTCGACAAGGATGGGGGGGGAGACGAGCGGGGGCGCGAAGGATGGGCTTAACACAGGAGACATGGAAGACCGGGTGGACGCGATGAAGATATCGCGGGAGAAGAAGTCGCACTGCGACAGGATTAATAATCTGAGAAATACGGAACGGACCAATGAACCGCGGGGTCAACTTGCGAGAAGCTGTCTTAAGGGGAAGGTTTTGAGTGGAGACCCATACTCTCTGACCGCGACAATATCTAGGACTCTTAGTTCTACGCTTATTAGCGGCTCTCACAGTCTGCGCCCTATAACGGCAAAGTGCAGACCTGACCCTCTTCCAGGTGCGCTCACAACGTTGAACAAAAGCCTGAGCGGAGGGGACGCTGGACTTGGCGAGCTGAGACAAGAACAGCGGAGGCTGGTACCCGAGGCTACTCTGAAAAGGAGATAGCCTGGTCGCAGACGAAGGAAGCGAGTTGTGGGCGTATTCTGCCCAGGGGAGCTGTTCTGACCAAGACGCAGGGTTACGAAAAGAAAGACTGCGTAAGATGCGACCAATAGTCTGATTGGCCCGTTCTGCTTGACCGTTAGACTGGGGGTGAAAGCCGGAAGAGAGACTGACGGAAGCCCCAATCAAATGGCAAAACTCCCTCCAAAATTGAGACGTGAATTGCGGACCCCTGTCCGAAACGACGTCTGACGGAAGGCCATGAATTCTGAAAACATTCTTGATGATGATTTGTGCCGTTTCTTTAGCAGAAGGGAGCTTAGCGAGGGGAATAAAAAGAGCCGCCTTAGAGAACCTATCGACAACCGTAAGAATAACAGTCTTCCCCGCTGACGAAGGCAGTCCGGTGATAAAATCTAAGGCGATGTGAGACCACGGTCGAGAGGGAATGGGAAGCGGTCTGAGACGGCCGGCAGGAGGGGAGTTACCGGACTTAGTCTGCGCGCAGACCGAACAAGCAGCCACGAAACGACGCGTGTCACGATCCCGAGTGGGCCACCAAAAACGCTGGCGGATGGAAGCAAGCGTACCCCGAACGCCGGGGTGGCCGGCTAACTTGGCAGAGTGAGCCCACTGAAGAACGGCCAGACGAGTAGGAACGGGAACTAAAAGAAGGTTCCTAGGACAAGCGCGCAGCGACAGAGTGTGAGTGAGAGCTTGCTTTACCTGCCTCTCAATTCCCCAGACGGTCAACCCGACAACACGCCCCTCAGGGAGAATCCCCTCGGGGTCGGTGGATACTACTGAAGAACTGAAGAGACGAGATAAAGCATCAGGCTTGGTGTTCTTAGAGCCCGGACGATAAGAAATTACGAACTCGAAACAAGCGAAAAACAGCGCCCAACGAGCCTGACGCGCATTAAGTCGTTTGGCAGAATGGATGTACTCAAGGTTCCTATGGTCAGTCCAAACGACAAAAGGAACGGTCGCCCCCTCCAACCACTGTTGCCATTCGCCTAGGGCTAAGCGGATGGCGAGCAGTTCACGGTTTCCCACATCATAGTTACGTTTCGACGGCGACAGGCGATGAGAAAAATACGCGCAAGGGTGGACCTTGCCGTCAGAGAGGGAGCGCTGAGAAAGAATGGCTCCCACGCCCACCTCTGACGCGTCAACCTCGACAACGAACTGTCTAGAGACGTCAGGTGTAACAAGGATAGGTGCGGATGTAAAACGATTCTTGAGAAGATCAAAAGCTCCCTGGGCGGAAACGGACCACTTAAAGCACGACTTGACAGAAGTAAGGGCTGTGAGAGGAGCTGCCACCTGACCGAAATTACGGATGAAACGACGATAGAAATTCGCGAAGCCGAGAAAGCGCTGCAGCTCGACACGTGACTTAGGAACGGGCCAATCAATGACAGCTTGGACCTTAGCGGGATCCATCTTAATGCCTTCAGCGGAAATAACAGAACCAAGAAATGTGACGGAGGAGGCATGAAAAGTACACTTCTCAGCCTTCACATAAAGACAATTCTCTAAAAGGCGCTGGAGGACACGGCGAACGTGCTGAACATGAATCTGGAGTGACGGTGAAAAAATAAGGATATCGTCAAGGTAAATGAAAACAAAGATGTTCAGCATGTCTCTCAGTACGTCATTTACTAATGCCTGAAAGACAGCTGGAGCGTTAGCGAGGCCGAAAGGAAGAACCCGGTATTCAAAGTGCCCTAACGGAGTGTTAAACGCCGTTTTCCACTCGTCCCCCTCCCTGATGCGCACGAGATGGTAAGCGTTATGAAGGTCCAACTTAGTGAAAAACCTGGCTCCCTGCAGGATCTCGAAGGCTGAAGACATAAGAGGGAGCGGATAACGATTCTTAACTGTTATGTCATTCAGCCCTCGATAATCTATGCAGGGGCGCAGGGACCCGTCCTTTTTCTTAACAAAAAAAACCCCCGCTCCGGCGGGAGAGGAGGAGGGGACTACGGTACCGGCGTAGAGAGCTACAGACAAATAATCTTCGAGAGCCTTACGTTCGGGAGCCGACAGAGAGTATAGTCTACCCCAGGGGGGAGTGGTTCCCGGAAGGAGATCAATACTACAATCATACGACCGGTGCGGAGGAAGAGAGGTGGCCCTGGACCGACTGAACACCGTGCGTAGATCGTGATATTCCTCCGGCACCCCCGTCAAATCGCCAGGCTCCTCCTGTGAAGAAGAGACAGAGGAAACAGGAGGGATAGCAGACATTAAACATTTCACATGACAAGAGACGTTCCAGGAGGGGATAGAATTACTAGACCAATTAATAGAAGGATTATGACAAACTAGCCAGGGATGGCCCAAAACAACAGGTGTAAAAGGTGAACGAAAAATTTAAAAAGAAATGGTTTCGCTATGATTACCAGAGACAGTGAGGGTTAAAGGTAGCGTTTCACGCTGAATCCTGGGGAGAGAACTACCATCCAAAGCGAACAAGGCCGTGGGTTCCCTTAACTGTCTGAGAGGAATGTCATGTTCCCGAGCCCAGGTCTCGTCCATAAAACAGCCCTCCGCCCCAGAGTCTATCAAGGTACTGCAGGAAGCTGACGAACGGGTCCAGCGTAGATGGACCGACAAGGTAGTGCAGGATCTTGAAGGAGAGACCAGAGTAGTAGCGCTCACCAGTAGCCCTCCGCTTACTGATGAGCTCTGGCTTTTACTGGACATGAAGTGACAAAATGACCAGCGGAACCGCAATAGAGACAGAGGCGGTTGGTGATTCTCCGTTCCCTCTCCTTAGTCGAGATGCGGATACCCCCCAGCTGCATAGGCTCAGCACCCGAGCCGGCGGAGGAAGATGGTAATGATGCGGAGAGGGGGGCAACGGAGAACGCGAGCTCCTCTCCACGAGCTCGGCGACGAAGATCAACCCGTCGCTCTATGCGAATAGCGAGTTCAATCAAGGAATCCACGCTGGAAGGAAACTCCCGGGAGAGAATCTCATCCTTTACCTCTGCGCGGAGACCCTCCAGAAAACGAGCGAGCAAAGCCGGCTCGTTCCAGTCACTGGAGGCGGCAAGAGTGCGAAACTCAATAGAGTAATCTGTTATGGATCGATTACCTTGACATAGGGAAGACAGGACCCTGGAAGCTTCCTCCCCAAAAACAGAACGATCAAAAACCTGTATCATCTCCTCCTTAAAGTCCTGATACTGATTAGTACACTCAGCCCTCGCCTCCCAGATTGCCGTGCCCCACTCACGAGCCCGTCCAGTAAAGAGAGATATGACGTAGGCGATACGAGCTGTGCTCCTGGAGTAAGTGTTGGGCTGGAGAGAAAACACAATATCACACTGGGTGAGGTACGTGCGGCATTCAGTGGGCTCCCCAGAGTAATACGGCGGGTTATTGATTCTGGGCTCCGGAGATTCGGAAGCCCTGGAAGTGGCCGGTGGATCGAGGCGGAGATGGTGAATCTGTTTTGTGAGGTCGGAGACTTGGGCGGCCAGGGTCTCAACGGCATGTCGAGCAGCAGACAATTCCTGCTCGTGTCTGCCTAGAATCGCTCCCTGGATCTCGACGGCTGAGTGGAGAGGATCCGAAGTCGCTGGGTCCATTCTTGGTCAGATTCTTCTGTTATGTACGTGAGTGAGGACCCAAAAGCGGTTTATCAACTACAGATTCCTTTAATGTCAAAACACAGGGAAGACATAGATCCTCTTCAGATGTATATAATGGCAAAATAGACAACCCGCAGAGAGGGCGACAAAATGAATCATAAAGTCCTTCTGATATTTACAGAAGAGTCCCCTTCTTAGCAGCAGAGGAGAATAGCTGGGTTAGCGGCGACAGACTGCTGGTCTCTCTGGGTAGGCGCGGGTCGTAGAGGACAGAGGTACCTGATCACACGTAGCATCAGATGAACAGGCAGATTCCGACAGGACGGGACAAGGGTGAAGCAAACAAGACGATAGTTTGGTTCTGGCATGAGAAACTCAAACGAGAATCTGACAAAGACAGAAGTAGGAACAGAGAGAGAAATAGAGACCTAATCAGAGGGAAAAGGGAACAGGTGGGTAAAGGGTGAACGAGGTAGTTAGAGAAGATGAGCAACAGCTGGGGGAAGGAGAGGAAGAGAAGGTAACCTAATACGACCAGCAGAGGGAGACGGAGTGAAGAGAAAGAACAGGAACAAGACATAATATGACAATACATGACAACTCCGCCTGAAACATGTCCATCATTCACCTTTTATGGTGACAATAACGCCCTTATTTGCTGTATGCTTTGCATGTACTGGAATTAGGCCAAGACAATATCTAAGGAAATAGCGATGCATGGTGAACTTGATGTCTTTGTAGGGGTTGTCAGAATGACAAAAACACTTGCACATTGCTGTGGGCCTGTAAACAGATCTTTTCAATTCAATAATGTTTTGCATGTACTGTTTCCGGAACTTAAATAAGCTGCACTGGCTGCGAATTCTGAGACATTGTCTACTCTGGATCAAAAATGAAAACTAGCCTACAGTATGCATACTTACAGTGGTAGCCTGTTCATTCTATTGTATGTTATAAGCCGCACTCCCGTTCGAATGTATCATATCTAATAGGTACAATGAGAGACGCGCATGGTAATTTGTTGTATGGCTACTTCAGGAATATGAACTCATGGCCAGAAAAGGTTATGATCCTGTATATGTACTGTGTTATGTTTCTAAATTAAATATTGTCTACTCAAGAAATTTGACATTACAGTATTCAGACACAGAAGCCTACAAATGTCAATGAAAAGGTGAATAGTCTGTTCTACCATTAAATTGCGTTTCGGATTGGGTCAAATATAGCAAAATACTTGAAATAGTTGATCTATTTACTACTGTGAAGAGGGTCCAATTAAAAAAGAGATGGAACGAGTGGATACACACTCATATGGAGATGGATACAAACTCAAACGGAGATTTAGTTTGGTCAGGGTGTAATTTGGGTGGGCATTCTATGTTTTGTATTTCTTTGCGTTCTGCCGAGTGTGGTTCCCAATCAGAGGCAGCTGTCTATCGTTGTCTCTGATAGGGAATCATACTTAGGTAGCCTTTTTTCCCCACCAATGTTTTGGGATCTTGTCCTTGTATTGTTGCTGTTGAGACCTATAAGGCTGAACGTCTCTTTGGTTCTCTCTTTCTTGTTTTTCGGATTATCATTAAAGAATATCATTAACCTACCCCACGCTACATCTTGGTCCACTACTTCAGACGAGCGTTACAGAAGATCCCTCCACAAAAAGACCAAGCAGTGTTTTCTGGAGGAGTGGAAATGGGAGGAGATACTGGAAGGCAAGGGACCCTGGGCGCAGGCTGGAGAATATTGCCGTTCTAAGGAGGAAATGGAAGCAGCAAAAGCGAAACGGCGAAGATACTAGGAGTTGAGTTGGCATGACGAAGCATGCACGAGAGGCAGCCCCCCCAGGCACACGGGGATATTGGCGGAGTCAGGTTATAGACCTGTGATTACCTTGGGGAGAGTGTGACTAGTCAGGTCCCATGTTATGAGACTCTGCGCAGTGTGTCTCCGGTGCACATGCATTCCAGCTCCTTGCATTTGTCGAACTAGAGTGGGCATTCAGCCAAGATGGATATTGTTGGCTCAGCGCTCCTGGCCTACGGTGCTTCTCTCCGGGCCAGGATATCCTGCGCCGGCTCTGCACACTGTGTCTCCGGTGCGTCTCCAGAGCCCAGTACGTCCTGTGCCAGCGCCCCACAGTTGCAGGGCTAGGGTGAGCATCCAACCAGGAAGGGTGGTGCCAGCTCTACACTCCAGACCTCCAGTGCACCTCCTTGTCCCAGCATATCCTGCGCCAGCTCTACGCACAGTGTCTTCGGTGCGCTTTCACAGCCCAGTGTGTCCTGTGCCAATGCCCCCAGTTGCCGGGCTAGGGTGAGCATCCATCCAGGACGGGTTGTACCAGCTCTGCTCTCCAGACCTCCAGTGCATCTCCACGGACCAGTATATCCTGAGCCAGCTCCACGAACTAAGCCTCCAGGGATGATCCATGGCACGAAGCCTCCAGTGATGATCCATGGCACGTAGCCTCCAGTGATGATCCATGGCACGAAGCCTCCAGTGATGATCCATGGCCTGGAGCCTCCAGTGATGATCCATGACACGAAGCCTCCAGCGTCGGTCCCCAGTCCGGAGCCACCAGCAACGGTCTCTAGTCCGAAGCCACCAGCGACGGACTCCAGTCCGGAATCTCCAGCGACGGTCCCCAGTCTGGAGCCTCCAGCAACGGTCCCCAGTCCGGGGCCTGCAACAAGGGTCCCCAGTCTGGGGCCTGCAGAGAGGGTCCGCAGTCCGGGGCCTGAGGCGAGGGTTCCCAGTCCGGGGCCTGCAGCGAGGGTTCCCAGTCCGGGGCCTGCAGCGAGTGTCCCCAGTCCGGGAACTGCAGCGAGTGTCCCCAGTCCGGGAACTGCAGCAAGGGTCCCCAGTCCGGGGCCTGCAGCCAGGGTTCCCAGTCCGGGGCCTGCAGCGAGGGTCCCAGTCCGGGGTCTGCAGGGAGGGTCCCCAGTCTGGGGTCTGCAGGGAGGGTCCCCAGCCCGGGGCCTACAACGAGGGTCCCCAGTCCAGGGCCTGCAGAGAAGGTCGCCAGTCCGGGGTCGGCGACGAGGGTCCTCGCACCAGAGGCGCCACCAAAGTTGGGGGAGCCAGAGGTGGAGCGGGGTCTGTGTCCCGCACCGGAGCCGCCACCGAGGATAGATGCCCACCCGGACCCTCCCCTGTAGGTTCAAGTTTTGTGGCCAGAGTCCGCATCTTTGGGGGCCTTAGAGAGCCTTTTTATGTCTCTATTTGATTTGGTCAGGGTGTGATTTGGGTGGGCATTCTATGTTTTGTATTTCTTTGCGTTTGGCCGAGTGTGGTTCCCAATCAGAGGCAGCTGTCTATCGATGTCTCTGATAGGGAATCATACTTAGGTAGCCTTTTTTCCCACCTGTGTTGTGGGATCTTGTCCTTGTATTGTTGCTGTTGAGCCCTACAAGACTGTACGTTTCATTGGTTCTCTCTTTCTTGTTTTTCATTAAAGAATATGATTAACCTACCCCACGCTGCATCTTGGTCCACTTCTTCAGATGAGCGTTACACAAACGTAGATGGATACACACTCACACGTAGATCGATACGCACTCATAATTAGATGTATACACCACTCGGAAGAAACACTGGCGCTCACATGCCCACACACAGACACTCCCACTCACACGCAGAGATGGCTACACTAACACGCTCACAGACACACAGCCAGGGATGCTTCTTAAGTGCCTGGCTTGAAGGTATACTACACAGCGAGAGAACATAGCAGCTAAGAGAGAGAGGATCCAACCTAGACAAGGGAGGGGGAGAGGAAGGGAGGGCTACCCCTCTCTATGAGTACGGTGGGTTTGAAAGCAGTGGGTCTTTAAGGCCTTGCAACTTTCAACAAGTCCAAAACAGAAATAACAAGGCACGTACGATTATCGAACCTGTTAACATGTTTATTGATTTATTTAACTAGGCAAGTCAGTTCAGAACAAATAATGATTTTCGATGACGGCCTAGGAACAGTGGGTTAATTGCCTTGTTCAGGGGCAGAACGATAGATTTTGACCTTGTCAGCTCAGGGATTCAATCTTGCACCCTGTAACAATATAAAGGCCTTTCTTTCACTCACAGGTATCTGGGTTGAAGAAGTCAACTGTAAGCACAGATCTCAGATTCACCTCACTGAACACAAATCAGTGTCTGGTTGGGGCAACTTGTTTGGAGCTTTGAGATTGTGTTGCCTCCAGCGGAGTCCTGCTCTGGTCCCTGTCCTGCTCTGGTCCCTATCCTGCTCTGGTCCCTGTCCTGTTCTGGTCCCTGTCCTGCTGTGGTCCCTATCCTGCTCTGGTCCCTGTCCTGCTGTGGTCCCTGTCCCGCTGTGGTTCCTGTCCTGCTGTGGTGCTTGTCCTGCTCTGGTCCCTGTCCTGTTCTGGTCCCTGTCCTGCTGTGGTTGCTGTCCTGCTCTGGTCCCTGTCCTGCTGTGGTTCCTGTCCTGCTCTGTTCCCTGTCCTGCTCTGGTCCCTGTCCTGCTCTGTTCCCTGTCCTGCTCTGTTCCCTGTCCTGCTCTGGTCCCTGTCCTGCTCTGGTCCCTGTCCTGCTGTGGTCCCTGTCCTGCTCTGGTCCCTGTCCCGCTCTGGTCCCTGTCCTGCTCTGTTCCCTGTCCTGCTCTGGACACTGTCCCGCTCTGGACCCTGTCCCGCTCTGGACCCTGTCCCGCTCTGGACCCTGTCCCGCTCTGGTCCCTGTCCTGCTCTGTTCCCTGTCCTGCTCTGGACCCTGTCCCGCTCTGGACCCTGTCCCGCTCTGGTCCCTGTCCCGCTCTGGTCCCTGTCCTGCTCTGGTCCCTGTCCTGCTCTGGTCCCTGTCCTGCTGTGGTCCCTGTCCTGCTCTGGTCCCTGTCCCGCTCTGGACCTGGCTGTCAATATCAGACGCAGAAGCCTACTAATGTCAATGGAAAAGGTGAAAATTTGTACTGCGCTTCGGATTGGATCAAATATAGCAAAATACTTGAAATAGTTTATCTATTTACTACTGTGAAGTGGGTCCAATTAAATGAGAGATGAGACGAATGGTAGCCTATCCTCACGTGTTGTAGGCCTATAGGATATTTCTCAAATATGAAACAATCACAATCAGAAAGGGTGAGGAAATTTTTTCTGCGTTGATCATGGAAATGAAATAAATAATAGGAAGTAGATGCCTATTTCTACCTATTTTAGAATGCAAAGATCAAATAAAATCACTCTTCTCACTAACATCAAATGATTGTTACTATATTTAGCTACCTGTTTTTTTGTTATGAATAATAATGTCATCATATATTCCTGCACAAGGCTACTACTAGCTACTTTTGCATTCCTGCAATGCAATACTTCAACCACTAGAAACTGTGTGTACATATGGTCTCAACGCGCAGGAGGATAAGCACATTCTCACCTCACGTTCAGTTTTTATTTTATTCTAACTTATATTCTAACAAAAACTGGCGCATGCATGTTTTTTTGCATATTTTGTGTGTACATATTCTGCGGCTACTTGGATTTTCTTCCAAACCTCGCATCGGATGATGCAATAAAACCTGCTTGTTTTTGCTTTAATTTTTAGTTGGCATCGAAAAAGGATATGTTTTTTTAAACATTTCTAAAATTACAGACTCAGAGCTTCAAACTGGTATATCATACACTGCAGTTGGAAAAAGTTGGGAAAAGCTACGCTGCTTTAAAAGCTGATACACTTGTAACCCCACTTTTGAGAAAAAGCCTTTGTAGAGGTTTTGAGATTTTGTAGAGGTTTTCACACTAGCTAGAAAGCTCTTCTTTGTGTACGCCCATTCAGCATCGTTCACACCCCACCCATCTCTTTGAGATTTTACATTTGAATGGGTTTCTTTTGTCTCCTTTGTTTCGCTAGCTAAACAAGTTCATGTGCACCAGTTCAATTCAGGGCAGCACGGCCCTGCTGTGAAGTATGACCTACCATCAAACGGCCCTGCTGTGAAGAATGAACTACCATCAAACGGCCCTGCTGTGAAGTATGAACTACCATCAAACGGCCCTGCTGTGAAGTATGAACTACCATCAAACGGCCCTGCTGTGAAGTATGAACTACCATCAAACGGCCCTGCTGTGAAGTATGAACTACCATCAAACGGCCCTGCTGTGAAGTATGAAATACCATCAAACAGCCCTGCTGTGAAGTATGAGCTAGCATCAAACGGCCCTGCTGTGAAGTATGAACTACCATCAAACGGCCCTGCTGTGAAGTATGAACTACCATCAAACAGCCCTGCTGTGAAGTATGAACTACCATCAAACGGCCCTGCTGTGAAGAACGAACTACCATCAAACGGCCCTGCTGTGAAGAATGAACTACCATCAAACAGCCCTGCTGTGAAGTATGAACTACCATCAAACGGCCCTGCTGTGAAGAACGAACTACCATCAAACGGCCCTGCTGTGAAGTATGAACTACCATCAAACGGCCCTGCTGTGAAGAACGAACTACCATCAAACGGCCCTGCTGTGAAGAATGAACTAGCATCAAATAGCCCTGCTGTGAAGTATGAGCTAGCATCAAACGGCCCTGCTGTGAAGTATGAACTAGCATCAAACGGCCCTGCTGTGAAGTATAAACTAGCATCAAACGCCACCTTCCGGAATCCAGTCACATTAAAATGAGAGCATGTTGGAGTTACCACATATTTCCTATTGGTGTCACATTGCAAAATGGCTTTATTGAGTGCTAAAACATGTTCTTGCAATATAAGACAAATGTTTTACCCTAACTGGAGAAACCTGGAGGCAGGATTTTCTTAGCAGTAGCTTCCTCCTGAGTGTGTAAACGTTCCGTAATGAGTCTCGGCTGACTGAACAGACAGAGGGCATCTCTGAGCTTTGGCCCAGACATCTCTCCTTTATGTCTGTCCCGCTCTCTAAGGCAATAGTATACTAATCAGTCAGAGAGTTTCCATTCACTTATGTTGATGCAGCCATGGCCACTTCTCCCCAGTGTCCACGGGCTCTCTCTCCCCTTTCTCTCCCCTTTCTCTCCTCTCTCTCTCCCCTTTCTCTCCCCTTTCATCTGTACTGTCAAGTTAAGCCTCGGAGAAGCAACAGAAAATCATCCGTCAGTCCAAATGCGTGCAGAAAACATGTTGGTTTTCATTTCACTTGAGATCAATGCGGCGGCTCGGGGACGCCCAATTATTTCACATTCATTATAGACCACAAGAAAACCCGCCCTCGTCCTGTCGTGGTCGGTTGGAAATATCTCCTGCCTATAAAAGGCTTTAGAACATCCTCTGAGAGAAGCGTGGCCTTTCACAGCACACTGTCAGTAAAGACTAGCATGGTGCAAGAGATCCTTTGAAGATTGTAATGACATTATTTCATACATAAGTAGCTACCAGAGTGGGGATCAATGCCCTGCAATGATATCAATTGAAAGTTGACCCAAACTAAGCAATAGATTGTTATCTTCATTTAACTTTCTTTGCCAACACATTGCTTCACAGTGGCAGACAGGGCTTGGGAGGTTTATGAGCTAGGAGCACAGTACCACCTCAATCCTGCACCCCTTTCTGTCCAATGGTGGTGCTGGTCGGACAGATACAAGACAGACATTTAAAGTGGGAGGTTTGGGTCTGTACAGTACACTGGCATTCTGGGTCTATTAGAAATGAGGCAGGAGGAAGGTTAGAAAGATAAGTGAGAAAGAGTAGACAGAGAGAGAGACCGAAGAGAGCAAGAAACAGAGAGAGAGAAAGAATTTGAGAGAGCAGGGTCTTTAAACAGTTACCATTGAACGCATCTGCGGTAAGCATTATGACAAAGTCCCTCTCCCCTCCCCTCCTGAGTTAGCCCCAGGTAATAAAGACTAGAAAAGCCTACTACAGTATATCAGAGAGGGCCTAGCATGGCCTGTTTGATTTGAGTGCAGTGAGGCTTGGTCAGCCACCACACAGCCCTCCAGGGCTCTCAGCCTGGGGCAGGGAGCCAAGCTCTCCTAACCTCTCCCACTGACTGGATGCCACCAGGGATCCCCACAGCCCATGCAGGGGCCACAGGGGCTGACCACAGAACTCGGAACTGGACGACCCTCCACCGATGAGTAATCAACCAATAAGAGAAGAGAAGAGGCGAGAAAGATGGAGGAAGAGAAAGAGAGAAAGACAGTGGCAGAGAGAGAGAGAGAGAGAGAGAGAGAGAGAGAGAGAGAGAGAGAGAGAGAGAGAGAGAGAGAGAGAGAGAGAGAGAGAGAGAGAGAGAGAGAGAGAGAGAGTGTTCTGACATGTGAGGCGCCCTCACATGCATCTCCCCTCCAGTTCACCCTGATCAATGGGTTTCTGGAGTGACTCAGCACTTGCTATAATTGATTCCATATACTACTATATGTAGTGTGTTACGTACACATTCCAATGTAATACTAATTTTGATACCATTTTATTCGCTTAACATATGACAAAGTAATATGCCCCTTGCTCTGGGTCTTGTATTACAAAATCGATTGAGGTGAAAAAGTTTAAGTTAATGCTTTAATCTGCCATATTGCAAACAACATAACTGTACAAGCAAAAAATGTGTGTCGATCGAAACCTATGATATATTTACCCCCAATGTCTGTCTATGTCAAACTCGTTCAGCAGAGGTAGACTGTAGCAGACAGGCTCATCGCAATGACTGGTACGGAATCAATGGAATGGAGTCAAACACATTGTGTCCATGTGTATGGTATAATTCCATCAGCGGCGGCTTGCTCATAAGGGTGTTAAAATCTGCTCATAAAAGTGAGGTAAATGTGTACATTTTCCTGTTAAATACATATATTGTTCAAAACAAGATGTTCAGTTACTTACTACTCAGTGACTGCCAGCTCCGTGGGCACATAGGTAATGTGAACATTGCTAGATTATGAGAGCAGAAAGTAAATGGACCATCCTGGGGTGCTCAAATGTGCACCCGTTCAGTCAGAACTGGGTCTGCTCTAGTCTCCCAATGAGACATTCGCGCTAGACCTCTTATGTCCACAAGTGAGACGAGATCTGCTCTATCAGGTATAGATGGTGCTAAAGCAAAAAGCTAATTGTAACTAACTTGTAAATAAACAATCATAACAGTCATGGGAGTCTGGGATCTAATACATTGGACAACTACATCCAACAAGAGTCGAAGGACAGAAGGATACCCTAACCAGAATCTTCTCGTGGATCTGGTAGGACAAAAAGCATGTCCAATGTTATTGTTTCCCCCTGTTGTTTATAATGTTCTACTGTAGGTGACAGGCCAACATGTTGTGGGGACTAAAACAGCATAAAACCGTCTGGATCACAAAGCATGATGGAATGAATTAGCCAGCTACAGCAACTTTGAGAAATATTGAGAAATAGTTTGGTTAATTTTTTGGTCAAATTAACAAGTTAGCTATCTACCTTTGATAAATAGATAGCTAGCTATAGATATCTGGTAGTTTGATAGCTAGTTAGCTCCCATGCCAATTTCAAGTCTTTATAAACTAAGACTAGGACACCGCATCGCAGATGAATGTACTTATGTGCAAAAAGTGAAAATCAATCCCGGAAAAACATCAAAGGATCTTGTGAAGATGCTGGAGCAAACGGGTACAAAAGTATCTATATCCACAGTAAAACAAGTCCTATGTCAACATAACCTGAAAGGCCGCTCAGCAAGGAAGAAGCCACTGCTCCAAAACCGCCATTAAAAAAAACAGATTACGGTTTGCAACTGCACATGAGGACAAAGATCATACTTTTTGGAGAAATGTCCTCTGGTCTAACGAAACAAAAATATAATTGTTTGGCCATAATAACCATTGTTATGTTTGGAGGAAAAGGGGAGAGGCTTGCAAGCCGAAGAACACTATCCCAACCGTGAAGCACGAGGGTGGCAGCATCATGTTGTGTCGGTGCCTTGCTGCAGGAGGGACTGGTGCACTTCACAAAATAGATAGATTCATGAGGTAGGACAATTATGTGCATATATTGAAGCAACATCTCAAGACATCAGTCACGAAGTTAAAGCTTGGTCGCAAATGGTTCTTCCAAATGGACAATGACACCAAGCAAACTTCCAAAGTTGTGGCAAAATGCCTTAAGGACAACAAAGTCAAGGTATTGGGGTGGCCATCACAAAGCTCTGACCTCAATCCTATAGAAAATGTGTGGGCAGAACTGAAAAAGCATGTGCGAGCAAGGCCTACAAACCTGACTCAGTTGCTTATTGTGGGAAGCTTTTGGAAGGCTACCTGAAACGTTTGACCCAAGTTAAACAATTTAAAGGCAATGCTACCAAATACTAATTGAGTGTATGTAAACTTCTGACCCACTGGGAATGTGATGAAAGAAATAAAAGCTGAAAGAAATAATTCTCTATACTATTATTCTGACATTTCACATTCTTAAAATAAAGTGGTGATCCTAACTGACCTAAAACAGGAAATATTTACTAGGATTAAATGTCAGGAATTGTGAAAAACTGAGTTTAAATGTATTTAGCTAAGGTGTATGTAAACATCAGGCTAAGGTGTATGTAAACTTCCGCCTAACGTGTATGTAAACCGTATATGCCCCAGTAGTAGCAGTTAGACATTTTCAAATACCATTGGGAAATGTAACACCGAGGATTATATATTTCTGTCTGGGGATTTTAACTGTACAGTCAGTGATTTAGCTAGAAACCACAAAGAACCTCATATAGCCTCAAGGACTTTTTTAGAAATGCCTTATTGTAACATATGAACTGTGTGATATTTGGCGGAGCCAACACGGAGGCACGAGACAGTACACATGGGTACACAGTACACACATCTCTCTGGTCAGGTTAGATAGGTTTTATTGTTTTGAGCATCAATCTCAGGTCTGTAAATCAAGTGTGATCACCCCAGTGTGATTTTCCGATCATTGTTTAATAACAGAGGTGGTTGTCACGCCCTGACCTTAGAGAGCCTTTTTATGTCTCTATTTGGTTTGGTCAGGGTGTGATTTGGGGTGGGCATTCTATGTTTTGTTTTCTATGTTTCTTTATTTCTATGTTTTGGCCGGGTATGGTTCTCAATCAGGGACAGCTTTCTATCGTTGTCTCTGATTGGGAATCATACTTAGGTAGCCCTTTTTCTCTCCTTTCGGTGTGGGTAGTAACTTTGTTTGTGGCACTAAAGCCCTGTAAACTTCATAGTTGTTTCTTTCGTTTGTTGGCGATATTTTAAATAAAAAGGAAAATGTACACTCTCCACGCTGCACGTTGGTCCACTTCTTTTGACGGCCGTGCCAGAACTCCCCATCACCAAAGGACCAAGCAGCGTGGCCAGGAGAGGCAGCCCCCCATTTTTTGGGGAGGGGACACACAGGATGGTCGGTGGTGCCGAGGTGTGAACCAGAGACAACCTGGGAGGAGGTAGAGAGGTGGTCGGTCGACCCAGGGAGAGTGCCAGAGCCCGCCTGGGATTCAATAGAACAGTGCGAGGAGGGATACCGGAGAATGGAGTTGGAGTATGCGGCAACGTAGGCGTTTGGAGGAGCGTGTCAGCAGTCCAGTGCAATCTGTGCGTATCAGGCCTCCAGTGCGCCTCCCCAGTCCGGTACGTCCTGTGTATCCTCTTCATCATTCAATTGTCTCAAATCAGCTGTTGGACGAGAGCTCACAAGCCCAAGTGAAATTAGAAAGAGGGCAGTAAGAGTTCTATGCTGAGCTCTACAAGTGTGATTACAAAGAGGATATAACAGTTCCTTGATGGGATCCCACAGGTGGCTGCAGAAGCTCAGGTTGACCTAGATCTAATCCAATCAAATTATTAGTCACATGCGCCAAATACAACAGGTGTAGTAGACCTTACAGTGAAATACTTACTTACAAGCCCCTAACCAACAATGCAGTTAAAAAAACTAATTAAAGAGCAGCAGTAAAATAACAATAGCTAGACTATATGCAGGGGGGAAAAGGTACCGGAGTCAATGTGCGGGGGCACCGGTAAGTTGAGGAAATATGTACATGTAGGTAGAGTTATTAAAGTTACTATGCATAGATGATAACAACAGCAAATAGTCTGGGTAGCCATTTGATTAGGTGTTCAGGAGTCTTATGGCTTGGGGGTAGAATCTGTTTAGAAGCCTCTTGGACCTAGACTTGGCGTTCCGGTACCACTTGCCATGTGGTAGCAGAGAGAACAGTCTATAACTAGGGTGGCTGGAGCCTTTAACAATTTTAGGGCCTTCCTCTGACGCCGCCTGGTATAAAGGTCCTGGATGGCAGGAAGCTTGGCTCCAGTGATGTACTGGGCCGTTCACACTACCCTCTGTAGTGCCTTGTGTTCGGAGACCGAGCATTTGCCATACTAGGCAGTGATGCAACCAGTCAGGATGCTCTCGATGGTGCAGCTGTAGACTCTTGAGGATCTGAGAACCCATGCAAAATCTTTTCAGTCTCCTGAGGGGGAATAGGTTTTGTCGTGCCTTCTTCACGACTGTCTTGGTGTGCTTGGACCATGTTTGTTTGTTGGTGATGTGGACACCAAGGAACTTGAAGCTCTCAACCTGCTCCACTACAGCCCCCTCGATAAGAATGGGGGTGTGCTCGGTCTTCTTTTTCCTGTAGTCCACAATCATCTTCTTTGTCTTGATCAGGTTGAGGGAGAGGCTGTTGTCCTGGCACCACACGGCCAGGTCTCTAACCTCCTCCCTATAGGCTGTCCCGGCGTTGTCGGTGATCAGGCCTACTACTGTTATGTCATCGGCAAACTTAATGACGGTGTTGGAGTCATGCCTGGCCGTGCAGTCATGAGTGAACAGGGAGTACATGAGGGGACATAGAGCAACCATTGTCTTTGCAGGAGAAATACACTGCATTAAACGGCATGGAAAATGGAAGGGCACCGGGTATTGATGGCTTTTCAGTTGACTTTTTAAGTATTTTTGGGCTATGTTGGGAGAGGATTGTCTAGCAGTAGTTAACGATAGTTTGATCGGAGGGTTACTACCGATAAGCTGCAGAAGGGTTGTCCTCACCCTACTGCCAAAAAAGGGTGACCCTAGGGAGGTAAATAACTGGAGGCTGGTGGCCTTATTGTGCACTGATTATAAGATTCTGCCCAAGGCTTTGTCCAACAGGCTGAGGGAGGTGATGGGACAAATCAAACACACTGACTAGTCCTACTGTGTTCCTGGAAGGCAGATAGGGGAAACATTTCCCTGATTCTGGATTTTTTATATGTCTCTAGGGCTATTGGGTTGGATGCTGGTCTAATTTCAATTGAGCAAGTTGAGCATCAATACTTATGGTGCACCTTTGAGGCTTTTGGTTTCAGCTCTGGTTTTATTGCCATGATCAGGGTGATATATGGTGACATAGAAAGTGTATTGAAAGTTAACAGTGGCTTGAGTGCTCCTTTTAAAGTGTGTAGAGGTATTAGGCAGGGGTGTTCGTTGTCAGGAATGTTATATGCCATCGCTATAGAGCCACCAAATAACATTAGGAGTCGCATTGAAGGGGTGTACCTTTCAGAGGATATTCCTCCTATTTGTGTCTCAGCCTATGCTGATGATGTAGTTATTTAAGTGAAAAATCAAGCAGAGGTGGATAGTTTGAGTCTCATGGTTTATCAGTTTAGGGGAATATCCTCTGCAAAGGTAAATTGGGGAATGAGGGGACTATGGAAAAATTTGGAATGGGGTGGATGAAATGGTGAAAGGGAGGATGAGGAGTTGGCATTGGTTGTTATCTGTCATATAGAGTGGAACACTATTATTGTTAAAAATGTGGCTGCCTCTGCATTGTGACATCGGCTGTCATGTTTAGAGCCACCATCTTATCTTCTGGCTAAAATACAGGAAATTATTATAAATTATTTCTTTTGCGATTAATAAAATTGGTTTCCACAAAGTGTTTTGTATTTCTCAAAAGAGGAGGGGGGGACAAGGTCTTGTAAATCTTGCTAGTAGGGCTGCTGCTTTCCAGTTCCAGTTTATTCAAAGGTTGCTTTGTGGACCGCAAAATGTGGTTTGGAGAGGTGTGGCAGGTCTTGTATTACAGCAGGTAGGGGGATTAGGTTTAAAGAAGGCTTTATTTTTGGTTGATAGTAACCTGATTTATAGGGAGGGAGTACCTCCATTTTTACAGAGACCTTCTTAGGGTTTGGAGTATAATGAAGGTGTCCAGAAGCAGTGTCAGTGCTTTGGCTGCTGGAGGAACCTCTGGTGTATTATGGGGCAAGACTGGATTGTACAACTGCAGCTGTTCCACATTTCTCCAAGATTCTGGTGAAGGGCAAAATCATCACCCTAAAACAGTTAATGGACATGGCTGGGCCCACCCTAAGGGATGGAGGAAGGGTGGCTGAACATTTGGGGGTGAAGTCGGAAAGGATTGTCGGACAACTGCTGAGAAGCTGCAGGAAGTCTCTGTCAGCAGAAGAGGGGATTATGCTTAACAGTCAAAAGAAAAAGGTACAAGATGGAAACGTCCCATTTTCAAGACTAGGAATTACACCTAATATCTCAGAGTCAGAAAGAAAGGCGTTATTACTCGATTTAAGAGAGTTGGAAGAGGTGGATTTGGATGAGATGAATCTGAGGGATTTATATAGGGGGTATGTCAAGGTTTTGAATAAAGATACATTGGAAAATAGAAAATACACTCCTTGGAGAATAAAACTGGGCCTTGATGACAAGGTAAAGCCAGCATGGAGAGCACTGTACAAGCCACCGTTACAAAAGGGTACTGGTGATATGCAATGGATGGATTTGCATGGCAACATTGCATAGAATGCTTTTGTTTCTGTCATTAACTCAGATGTTGGAGATTAATGTCCTTTTTGTAATATAAGAGAAACAATTTTTCACTGGATTGTGAGAGAATAAAGCCTCTCTCTGTAATACGAGTCTTGGCTAGGGCGTGAGTTGGGGTGGGCAGTCTATGTTTGTGTTTCTATGTTTTTTCTATTTCTGTGTTTGGCCTGATATGGTTCTCAATCAGAGGCAGCTGTTTATCGTTGTCCCTGATTGAGAACCATATTTAGGTAGCCTGGGTTTCACTGTTGGTTTGTGGGTGTTTGTTTCCGTGTGAGTGTTTGTCGCCACATGGTACTGTTTCGGTTTGGTTATTTCACATATTTGTTTATTGTTTTTGTATTTCATAGTGTTCAGTGCTTTTCTTATTAAAATCGTCATGAACACTTACCACGCCGCATCTTGGTCCGATCCGTACTCCTCTTCAGACGAAGAGGAGGAAATCTGCCGTTACAGGAGGGGAGACTTTCAATAACACCGTTTTTATTTTGGTGGTTCAATATAATAAGCAATAGAAAAGAAAATGTCAAATGTCAAATGTTAAATTATATTTTGGGACAATATGTCTGAGTAGAAAACATAAGATAAGATAGACACAGATATGGGCAGGATGTAAGATGTGTTTTAAGGGATTAGTCAAAGTGAGAATAAAAGTGGATTTTGAGTTCTTCCCGACTGTAAAAGATGTGTTACGGTCGTGTGGAAAGACGGACCAAGGCGCAGCGTGATTTGAGTTCCACATATTTATTTAAAGTGAAACTTTTAAACAAAATAATACACAAACACTGACCGTGAACAAACTTAGTGCTACATGCACTCACTCAAAAACAATATCCCACAAAGCAGGTGGGAGATAGGGCTTCCTAAATTTGATCCCCAATTAGAGACAACAATTACCAGCTGCCTCTAATTGGGAACCATATAAACCAGCCACATAGAAAATAAATGACTAGAACACCCCCCTAGTCACGCTCTGACCTGAACACCATAGAGAACCGAGGGCCCCCCCAAAGGTCCGCAAAACCTGAAACCAAATGGGGAGGGTAGGGGGGTGACTAATGTCGGTGGTGGCTCCGGTGCGGTTCGTAGCCCCCGCCCCAACCATGGATCCGGCCATGGAGCTGGGTTGGATGCCACGCCCGGACTGGGTACCGAGGAAGGCTTGGAACATGGAGCTGGGTTGGACGCCGTGCCCGGACTGGGCACCGGCGCAGAGGAAGGCTCATGCCCTGTAGCAGGACTGGACACCGTGCCTGCACTGGGCACCGGCGCAGAGGAAGGCTCCGGCCTAGGAGCGGGACTGGGGAGACGCACTGGAGGCCTGGTGCGTGGAGCTGGCACAGGTGGCACCGGACTGGTGACACGCACTTCAGGGAGAGTGCGGGGAGCTGGCACAGGATGTACCGCACTGTGGAGGTGCACTGGAGGCCTGGTGCGTGGAGCCGGCACAGGTGGCAAGCAAAGGTGACATACACTTCAGAGCGAGTGCGGGGAGCTGGCACAGGACGTAACGAACTGGGGAGGCGCACTGGAGGCCTGGTGCGTGGAGCCGGCACAGGTGGCACCGGACTGGTGACAGGCTCTTCAGGTCGAATGTTGAGCAGAACACACTTGACCAACATCTCTCTCCTCTCTCTCTCCCCCAACTTCTCCATCGCCTCCCTGACGGTCTTTGGCTCTTCCCTCTGCCAGCTCCATGTGTCCTCCCCAAAGAATCTTGGGGTTTCTGTGGCAGCAGACTGAAGACACGCTCTTCATGGCGAGTGCGAGGAACCGGCACAGGGCATACCGGGCTGGTGAGGCGCACTGGTGGCCTGGTGCGTGGAGCCGGCACAGATGACCTGCGCTGCAGCATACTCCTCGCCAAAACCTCATTGAACTCCTCCAGAGTTTGCCATTCAGGCTCTGGCACTCCCCGCTGCACAGTCGACCCCCCCAAAAAAAAAAAAAAAACATATTGGGGTTTCTGTAGCTGTGGCCACCGGCGTCGTCGCTGTCCTTCCTGATCTTTATGCGACTCCATAACATGCTGCTTGGTCCTTGCTTGGTGGGATATTCTGTTATGGTCATGTGGAAAGACGGACCAAGGCGCAGCGTGATTTGAGTTCCACATATTTATTTAAAGTGAAACTTCTAAACAAAACCATAACCAAACATCCGACCGTGAACAAACGTAGTGCTACATGCACTCACTCAAAAACAATATCCCACAAAGCAGGTGGGAGATAGGGCTTCCTAAATATGATCCCCAAATTGAGGCAACCAGCTGCCTCTAATTGGGAACCATATAAACCAGCCACATAGAAAATAAATAATAATAATAATAATATATGCCATTTAGCAGACGCTTTTATCCAAAGCGACTTACAGTCATGTGTGCATACATTCTACGTATGGGTGGTCCCGGGGATCGAACCCACTACCCTGGCGTTACAAGCACCATGCTCTACCAACTGAGCTACAGAGGACCACTAGAAATGACTAGAACACCCCCCTAGTCACGCTCTAAACTGAACACCATAGAGAACCAAGGGCTCTCTATGGTCAGGGCGTGACAGTACCCCCCCCCCCCCCAAAGGTCCGCAAAAACTGAAACCAAATGGAGAGGGTGGGGGGTGACTAATGTCGGTGGTGGCTCCGGTGCGGTTCGTAGCCCCCATGCTCTGACCTGAACACCATAGAGAACCGAGGGCTCTCTATGGTCAGGGCATTACAGTGGGCTTACGAAGGAGCAGGATGTTTTGTAGAGGAAGGTAAAACCATTTTTGTTGATGAAATAAGTTGAATGTAAATGCTTTTTATTTTATGTTTATGAAGAATGACACATTTGTTGTTTACATTTCTGAAAATACACATTGTGCCATTATTTGTGTTAATACATGAGTATAAAATAAAGCTTTATAAAAACGAATCTCTCTCTCTCTTTCTCTCTCAGTCACCAAGGCCCAGCCGAGACAATTACACAGTGGACCAATTTCAAACGAGCACTTTATATTTGCAACGGGCAGCCAAAGGTGCTAGCCATCTCTTCTGTTAAACTGTCAGCACTTGTTCCCTCAGCTCCACGTCTGGGCCGCTTCTTCTTCCCTTCTTTCCCAACAAGTACACGCACACAGTCAGGCAGTCTGGTACACACAAACACAACAACTGTATGTAGCCAAAGGGATCCTAAAAGTAGGAAAAAACAGCAATGATCAGGGACGGCTCTAGCCTTTTGGAGGCTCTAAGCAAGATTTGGTTGAGGGGTTCCGCACCTTGCTGATAAACATTTTACGGTGGAGAGCAATTTTTTACTTTTACATTTAATTTCCTACAATTTTACCAATTTTTCCATTAGGTAGAGAGACATTTTTGCAGTTTTAAAGGTTTCTTACAATTCTGCACATTTTGCCATGACGTGTGTCATGTTAATATGATATCTGAGTGAGAATGACTAACACAATCAAATGGGGGCCCTCTGGAGGTCAGGGACCCTGGCACATGTGCTGCCTGCCCGGTCGGTATTTTGCTATGATTACTCCAAGTTTAGATAGCTGGCTAGACTAGCTACCAATCTAAAAATTGACATGTCTAATTGTCAGCTAATTGAGTGACTGACATAAGAGAAAACCTGCACAACAAAATGTCGAAATTGCGTCTGGTGTATTCTACTATTATTACTCTGAATAGTAAGTTGAGACCCTGACTGAGTTCCTAAAAAATGGGGACCCCCTAACGCCTGGGAGCCCTAAGTGACCACTTATGTCCCTTAGGCCTGGAGCTGGCCCTGGCAAAGAGAGAGGTGAGAGGATAGGCAGGAACAAGGAACCATCGGAAATGGAAACACATCTCAGTAGGATGAGGTAGTCTCGTAAACCAGACCGTAGGCAAAAGCAATGACTAGGGTCTGGTTTCAATGATGGACTTTTTTGGCATATAGAGGAACTACATCACTGCCTACGTCGATAAAATTCCAGGGACTCTCCAAACAAATCACGAGACAGACATGCCAGAACATTGCCACTCGAAACCAAAGTTTGCAGGTAAAACCTTTGCAAACGAACCACTTGCGAAATGCACTCATAACAAATAACCTCTGTGATATCCATCTTGATAACAAATATGTAGTATTTTATTCAAACGGATAAAGTAGTGACGTAGGCAGTGATGTAGTTCCTAAATGCCAAAAGAATCCATCATTGAAACCAGACCCTATACACTGGTTTTGCAAGGGTCGGGTTTACGAGACTAAGGAGGAGGGGCGCACCCAAAAGGTCAAGTTGCACATAATAGTCCATATTTTTCTAATCATGCTGAGGAGATGTCTGAAAGAGATAGAGTGCAGCCCTCTTTGGAGGTAAATAAGAAAGTTTGGAGAGTCCTGTCGAGAGAAAGAACACATTGGCAGGATGATGCTGCATTTATTGTTCAAACCGTATGTAAATGGAATTGCTCATAACACCAAGGAGAGATGGAGGGCTCAAAGGAAAACAATGGACAAGTTGTTTTGTTTCTTAATCTTGTTAGAAAAACTCAATAAATCTCTGCAAAATACATCTGCTTACAAAAGGCATACCCCCCCCTTCCCCCAAAAATGCATGCATGCAAATACACCGCAGGTACACACACAGACAGGCGCAAACACATTGTTAGACACACACAATTCACAGTTACCAGGAGTGTTGTTCTAACACTGAGACCGTATCAAGTCGGAGACAAACGAGACCTCACATTTATGTGGTTGACAGAATGAACACTTGGTGTGGGGACTTAAAGAATGTTCTGTAAGATGGACGCCCCAACCCCCCCTAATACTTCCCATGTACGGGGGCCAAGCCACAGCCACCAGAAACCCGAAAAACAACCTCCAGTGGGCCCCAAAAACCACTGCAAAGAAAATACAAACAAGGAGCTAAAAAAGCGAAAGGCTGACAAAAACACATGAAAAGAAGAAAAGATGAAGTAAGCTCAGGACACTTCCTCTTTCCCTCTAGATGTCTCATCCAACCATGAGTAACGCAGACATGGTAAAAGTAGCAACATTACTTGTGTTTCTGTTGAAAATAAGGCAACGTTGCCAGATTCTAAACACAACTAAACAGCATATGTTCATCTGTTACTGTTTATTATCTTGGAAAATACAGGAATTGGTGCATGTGGCCACAACAAAGATAATCAGTGACTCTCACTGAAGATATTTGTACGCAATTCATGGTCTGTTTTTATAGTTGTTGATAATGCAGCAAAAAAAAGCTACCAGGAAATCATGTGACTAGAATATCATTCCTAAACCTTGAGCTGTATCATTTTTATGCATAGTTCTCTCTCCCTCCCCTCTCTCATTGATAAATATGCCTGCCGACAAAGTCAAAAATTACAAGATGCCCTTTTGAATAAGAGCCAAATAAAAGTGGGCTGGTTGAGGGACAGAAAGAGGAAGGGGTGGAGAGAAAGAAAGAGAGAGAGGAGGAGGACGAGAGCACAGACGTAGGGTGAACCCATAGGCCTGCATTTCAATAGGCCATTTGCTAATCTGACATCATTGGGTCTATTCAATTCATTACCTGGGACACAATCACCATTATGGCTGCAACCCAGAGATTTGAGCCGCTGCTGCCTTGTGTCGATGTTAACTCATTGATTAAAAGCTCTCTAGAGAGGCTAAAAAGGCAGAGCAAGAGAAAAAGTATGCTCCCTACATTCCCACAGAAAGATTCCAGCTAACCAACCTTGTAAATGGCAAAATGATGGATCCCGATGTGATCATTTATAGTTAAGTGATTCATTACGTAAGACCTTGCTGTTGTAGACTAGTTAAGCTCTATCAACATGTGCATAGAATATACAGTACACATACATACTCTACCGGTCAAAGGTTTTAGAATAACTTCTCATTCAAGGGTTTTTCTTTATTTGTATTATTTTCTACATTGTAGAATAATAGTGAAGACATCAAAACTATGAAATAACACATATGGAATCATGTAGTAAACAAAAAAAGTGTTAAACAAATCTAAATATATTTTATATTTGACATTCTTCAAAGTAGCCACCCTTTGCCTTGATGACAGCTTTGCACACTCTTGGCATTCTCTCAACCAGCTTCACCTGGAATGCTTTTTTGACAGTCTTGAAGGAGTTCCCATATATGCTGAGCATTTGCTGGCTGCTTTTCTTTCACTCTGCGGTCCGACTCATCCCAGACCATCTCAATTTGGTTGAGGTTGGGGGGATTGTGGAGGCCAGGTTATCTGATGCAGCACTCCATCACTCTCCTTCTTGGTTAAATAGACCTTACACAGTCTGGAGGTGTGTTGGGTCATTGTCCGATTGAAAAACAAATGATAGTCCCACTATGCCCAAACCAGATGGGATGGTGTATCGCTGCAGAATTCTGTGGTAGCCATGCTGGTTAAGTGTGCCTTGAATTCAAAATAAATCACAGACAGTGTCTCTAGCAAAGCACCCCCACACCATAATACCTCCTTCTCCATGCTTCACGGTGGGAAATACACATGCGGAGATCCTCTGTTCACCCGCACCGCATCCCACTAAGACACAGCGGTTGGAACCAAAAATATCACATTTGGACTCCAGACCAAAGGACACATTTCCACTGGTCTAATGTCCATTGCTCGTGTTTCTTGGCCCAAGCAAGTCTCTTCTTCTCACTGGTGTACTTTAGTAGTGGTTTCATTGCAGCAATTCAACCATGAAGGCCTGATTCAAGCAGGCTCCTCTGAACAGTTGTTGTTAAGATGTGTTTGTTACTTGAACTCCGTGAATCATTTATTTGGGCTGCAATTTCTGAGGCTGGAACTCTAATGAACGTATCCTCTGCAGCAGAGGTAACTCTGGGTCTTCCTTTCCTGTGGCGGTCCTCATGAGAGCCAGTTTCATCATAGCGCTTGATGGTTTTTGCGACTGCACTTTAAGATACTTTCAAAGATCATTACATTTTCCGGATTGACTGACTTCATGTATTAAAGTAATGATGGACTTTCATTTATCTTTGCTTATCTGTGCTGATCTTTGCTTATCTTTGCTTATCTGAACTGTTTCTGGCCATTTTGAGCCTGTAATCAAACCCACAAATGCTGATGCTCCAGATACTGAACTAGTCTAAAGAAGGCCAGTTTTATGTTAGCACAGTTTTCAGCTGTGCTAACATAATTGCTAATGAACCTTTTCTAATGATAAACTTGGATTAGCTAACACAACCTGCCATTGGAACACAGGAGTGATGGTTGCTGATAATGGGCCTCTGTACGCCTATGTAGATATTCCAGTAAAAAGCAGCTGTTTCCAGCTACAATAGTCATTTACAACATTAACAATGTCTACACTGTATTTCTGATCAATTTGATGTTATTTTAATGGACAAAAAATGAGCTTTTCTTTTAAAAACAAGGACATTTCTAAGTGACCCCAAACTTTTGAACGGTAGTGTATGTACGCACGTGGGCCTGTGCGTATTTGTATGTGCGCCACTTAACGCAAACCCACCACCATGCCATGTGGTATATAAATGGTTAAAAACTCTGTGGTTCATTCAAATTCTGGATTAGACATTGTGTCACCTGGCTCATGTCTGACAGAGAAGTGTGTGTGTGAGGAGTCAGACAGACCTGACATCCTCCTGCTGGATTCACACACATCACAATCAGACTGTGATCCAACCAGACACAGAGAGGGGCAAGGTGTTGCTATGGAGTGTCATAATGACTCACTGTATAATTGGTTGTTATCAATAAAATGTGACAATATGGTGCAGAGCGAACTATTTGCCCGCTGGAAGTCAGGGAGACCCGCAGCTCCGTGAAGGTAACCTCACTATATCTCACAATATTGGCCACCATTAATTAGATAGTTCTGTGATTATAAAGTAAAAGTGAACTATCTGACAAGTATGAGTGGTTTAGGTTAAGCCCCCGTCCTGTCTGGGCTCTGCCTGCCAAACAGCAGAAGGGAGCTTTTGCCGATGTACTGTTAGCTAGCTAGCTACATGCCAAATGAATCTGGCTACCCTCAAGTATCTGAAAGTACATGATCAACTGATGTTTACTGATCATGAAAAGCAAGCAGTTCCTTGTTGTGTAGGCTCACTATGATGAAACACTACATGTGGAATAATCAGAAATGTGTAGTTCTGTCTATTCTCTTCAAGAGGTGATGATATTAAAATCAAATAGTTATAACATTTATTTAACAATCCCTTGCCCCCTAGCAGCCACATCTAACATTCTGCAATGCATTGTGACGTTTTATTGATAACGACCTATATATGGAGTTCCTCCAAAGTAAATTGAATAATAAGTGTCATTTTAGGAGTTAGCATGGCATCCATGTGTCATTAATTATCACTGGAATCCAAATATTCTACATCAAGATGAAACCGGGAAAGGTTTCCAGTCTGAGGTTGTCGTGCTTCCCAAACAAGTGTAAATAAAAACAACAGGATACAGGAAGTAGAGTATGTTATTGCATTGTGATCAACAGGCTTGGGGATAGTGATATATTACTGTATGTGGTCAAATTGACAGTCCATTCCGGACAGGCCCAGTATATCTGTAGAGGGTATTAAGACTGCTTGGTCAACAGTGGTCATTCTGGGTCCCTATGGTCATCTGTCACTGTGCAAGTGTGACAGACAGTAACTCACTAAACCAGACCAGGTTTCAAATCAATGTATTTGGGTATCTGCATTGTTGTATTTAAAACTATTTTTCATTGTATTTGAGTATTTACAAATACACAGCCCAAAACAAGTACTTATTTGAGTATTTGAATAGTGTGTCAAATTTAAGCGAGCGGCAGTAAGAGAGCGAGCGAGAGAGAGAGAACAAGCGAGCATCGGTGAGAACGTCTGAAAGAAAGGGTTGCCCTGCCTGCAGAGATAGATGGAGAGAGAGAGAGAGAGAGAGAGAGAGAGAGAGAGAGAGAGAGAGAGAGAGAGAAATGCAACCCATATTTATGCTTATTTATATCCCCTTGTGTACTTTAACCATTTTTACATTGTTACAACACTGTATATACTGTATATATATATATATATATTATGACATTTGTAATGTATTTATTGTTTTGAAAATACTATATGTGTAATGTTTACTGTTAATTTTTATTGTTTATTTCACTTTTGTATATTATCTACCACACTTGCTTTGGCAATGTTAACACATGTTTTTCATACCAATAAATCCCCTTGAGTTGAATTGAATTGAGAGAGAGAGAGAGAGAGAGAGAGAGAGAGAGAGAGAGAGAGAGAGAGAGAGAGAGAGAGAGAGAGAGAGAGAGAGAGAGAGAGAGAGAGAGAGAGAGAGAGAGAGAGAGAGAGAGAGAGAGGAGAAAAAAAAAGACTGTCTTGGCCCCCTGCCTGCTCTCCAATCTGCTGATGGTGAAGCTCGTGATGAGGAGGCAACCGGTGTCCATTTTTAGCAATGAGGTCATCTTTAATTAACCAAACAAAAAGAGTCAGCTGTGTCACTCCATTCTGTTATCTGCACTCATCCTCAAGGACACTGTTTATCTCCTTTTAATTGAATCTCTTTGAATGGGGGCTTATCGACGCATCGCAGCGCACTCCTTTTGAAGCAAATAATGGAGTTGTTACATAAACAGGGGAGGCCCCCAAGTAGAAGGGATATGGCTCACCCCATGGGAGAATAGAGGGATAGAGGGATGAGAGGAAGGAGGCATGAGAGCAAGGGGGAAATATATATATATATATATATATATATATATAGAGAGAGCGAGAGCGAGAGCGAGAGCGAGAGAGAGAGAGAGAGAGAGAGAGCGAGAGAGAGAGCGAGAGAGAGAGAGAGAGAGAGGAGAGGGGACAGATCTGACTGGGACAGATCCTGATAAGCTGCCTGGAGTGATGGGAGGATGAAACTTGGACTAAAATAAAAAGATCAAATGGCTCATCTCGCTGTCTGACAGAGCCCTGTGAGATGACATCATCGTGGCGGGTGACTTCTAACGCCATCCTGTCCTGTACTGTACCCTCCTCTTTTCTAGTCTCCTTTAGCTCCTCCATCCTCCACTCCACTATTCTATCCTCTATCCCCTTCTCCTCCTCCCTCATCCCCTCTGCTCGCCGCACCGTTAAATCATGTGTCTAACAGCAGTGATGGGACATAGACTCCCAAGTTTTTTACTCCGAATGTGAGAGAGCGAGAGAGAGTGCTACATTTTCTGATGAGGGCATTCACATGAACGTGTCAGCGTGTCACCTTAACCTGGGTGTGATGTCAGGAAGGCAGCCAGTGAGGAGAGAGCCATGCTGAGCCTGGAAGGGAATCCTAGAAATAGCAAAGGGATTCTCAACACCCAGAATGACAGGGAAAGACATACTTTGTTATAAGGTGGGTCATTGCTGAAATGAAGCATCCAAAATGCTTCAGCACGGTATTGATAAATGGAGGAGGAAAAGGGAGAAAAGGGTAGATAGGTTTTAGTTGAACTATGACATTAAAGTGAAAGGTAGATACATCAACTGTCTCCATGTACATTCACATATTTTCTAAAAGTCATCCAAAACATAGGAATGAATGGTTTCTGTTTTCTCCTCTTTCTTTCATATGTAGGTACTACTAATTATTACGGAAACATTCTGTCCACTTTTAGTGATTTACCTGACCTCTATATAATGTCTTTACAATAGCTACAGTATTTTGTGCCACTTAACGTCTCCACCTCAGAAGTCAAAAAGTTGAACCAAGTTTCACCAACAGTATGGGAATGCTGAGCCCTGCTGTGTCAATTCTACTACCCCACTATGAATTTGCCTCCTACAGAGCGGACGTCTCTTTAGATAATGTAATCTAATAGAAATCCTGCCTCTGCATTGGTGTGCCATCTAGAGGTCTTTACAGGCCTGAATGATCATCCACCTCTGATCATCACGGTATGTGTAACGGGAAAAAACACCAACACATACAGAATCGAACACTGCTTACATAAATATACTGTAACTGATACATAATAGAATGCTAATGATGTTTTCAATGTATTTCAGATATGTCAGTTTCTCCCTTGACTGCTCCAGCCGTTTCTAGATTGGTGTAGCATTGGAGTGACAGTACCCCTCCCTCTCCTGTCTCTGGGCTAGCTTCCTGCATAACAGACATACTAGCTGCAGACTGTCCTATTCTCCCTCTCGCTGTATGCTTGGGGAGGTGGGGACTCCAAAGTGTAGCCAAAGGCCATTGGTGCATTCCTACAAATATTTAGACATATGCTATAGTAAAATATACCAACATGAATTTCAATAAGTCCATCAGACTGAAACAATAAATATTGACTCATATGAACCCACAAAGCCTTTGGCTGGGATCATAAATCAGCACTATATCAAAGAGGAGCAGCGCTTCCTGGGCCCAAAGCATATAGAAAAAGAGGGACAGAAAGAAAGAGTAATGGAGAGGAGGTTATAGGTGAAAAGTGCATTGAGTACTCTCTACCCACACTTCTAGTAAGCCTGCCCCCTAATGTAAGTACCAGTTTTTATTTGACAAAAAACAAACCAAAAACACAACACAACACAATAAATTGCTGTTTATAGATGGTGGTAGGAGAACATTGTAATTTTCCCCAGCGTTGGTCAGCTCCAAAGCTAAACATTCTCCTCAGTTTGATTAGTAAATGCAAAACAGATTTGCAGGCAGCCAGTCCAATAGCCTGGGGTTTGTTGTGAAATTTGCGCCGATATCACAACAATATGTAGGGAGCGTGGACGGGTGGGGGGCTGGAGGGAAGAAAGGGGAGGAGTCTGTTTTGCCAGTCTACAGTTGTACGAGTTGACACTCCAAGTTCCTCTTTTAAAGACTTACCTGTCCCTTTTTTGGGAAGGCACATAACTCCAGTAATACCTCAGTTTATATTACGGAGCAGACGCTTCCTGTCTGACTTACATTGAGGGTTAAAGGTCAAAGCAGAGGGATTCAGGCTAAAACACCAGACTAACAGTGCTCTAAAATCTAACATCTAGAAAACTCATTTGTTGAGCCCAGGCCCAATGTACTGCAGCATGTGGACTCAATGTTCTTAGTTCTCTTAGAGCCCATGCTGCTAAATGGGGGACTGGAGTTCAGATCGCATTCTGGGTTTTATGGTGATGAAGCGGTTTCCAGCGTGGCTGAGATCAGGACGCGCTAACAATACTGATCCTGACCATGTACCTGTTGGCTGTGCCTGTGAGGAGGAAGTCCCCAGCTTTATGATGTGGAAATGGGAGGCTTTCAAGATGAGGGGGAGATATTTCCTCTAGTGACAAGTGATATGCTCCTTTTCCACAGGGAGGATAAAGAGAATCTTCTCTTACCACACTCTTCTCCAATTTTCTGTCCTCCATGGGCCATATGGGCGTTACGCGATGAGAAACCCAATATGAAGGTCCAATGTCAAAGTTATTGCTTACATCTCAAAGAAAACAGAATCCGAACACAGTTACTAACATCATTAAAGTTGCTAATGCTGGCTAGCATCTGTTACCATCATGCAAAGATACATGGGGGGTAACCATATACCTTAACAAACCAACATTAACACCCGGACGGCTTCTGTTTGGGTTAGGTAATGATCAAGCGCTACCTAACATTAACATCACATCTTGTGATTCCAAGATGGCGTAGCAGTCAGACGTCTTTGTCTTGTCGTGTCCCTTGTACAGTGGGGCAAAAAAGTAGTCAGTCAACCACCAATTGTGCAAGTTCTCCCACTTAAAAAGATGAGAGAGGCCTGTAATTGTCATTATAGGTACACTTCAACTATGACAGACAAAATGAGAGAAAAAAAATCCAGAAAATCTCATTGTAGGATTTTAAATGAATTTATTTGCAAATTATGGTGTTCTAAAGTATTTCTATTTACTTTGGATCTGGAATCCCTCAACTGAAGCTAGCCAGCTAACTAGCTACCAGCTATCAGTCAGCAAACCACTGCTAGCTGTCATCAGCTAACCCATAGCTTGGAAAGCTCTCACCAGTTCGTACAACGTGACTCAAACCAGAGCATAACGGACCTATTTTTCTCTCCATATCCCCGGATTCCTACCGCAAACTCTGAACCTTTTCATCTGGATCTTCGCAACTAGCTAACCGCAATCCCGGGTGAATACTCCTGGCTAGCATTTCCATCCTGGAGCAAGCACAAATGAGCCTGAAGCTAGCCCGGTTAGGGCTCCTGGGCTATCACCAAAGCCCACTCCTGGGCTACAATATCCAGACCCCTTCTACTGCCGGTACGGGGCACGGAATCCCGCCGATCTTCTACGACTGGAATACCAACATCATCTGCCTGAGGATTCCAACAGGCCCCTCAGGCGCGACGTCCGCTGAAGGCCCATTCTGCTAACCGCGGCCTGCTAGCTATCTAGAGCTATATGGAACCCTACTAATCCACGACTGGTTATTCGATGTCACCGCACGAGGAGGCAAAAACAGACTTTCCTCCATCGCGACGTCACCCAAAGGCCTATCTACTAACTTGCTAGCCCCGGTCTGCTAATCGCCTTCTTACTAACCCCGGTCTGCTAACTGCTAGCTTGCTAACCCCGGTTTGATAACTGCTAGCTTGTTTGCCCCGGCTTACTAACTGCTAGCTTGTTAGCCCTGGCCCGCTAACTGTCTGAATTCCCGTGTCCCCAGCCAGCCCAACTACTCACTGGACCCATACGATCACTCAAAAACATAATGTTCACTTTCACTGCTATGTGGATGACACACAGCTGTACATTTCAATGATACATGGTGAAGCCCCAAAATTGCCCTCGCTAGAAGCATGTGTTTCAGACATAAGGAAGTGGATGGCTGCAAACTTTCTACTTTTAAACTCGGACAAAACAGAGATGCTTGTTTTAGGTCCCAAGAAATAAAGAGATCGTCTGTTGAATCTGACAATTAATCTTAATGGTTGTACAGTCGTCTCAAATAAAACTGTGAAGGATCTCGGCGTTACTCTGGACCCTGATCTCTCTTTTGAAGAACATATCAAGACTGTTTCAAGGACAGCTTTTTTTCCATCTACGTAACATTGCAAACATCAGAAGCTTCCTCTCCAAAAATGATGCAGAAAAATTAATCCATGCTTTTGTCACTTCTAGGTTAGACTACTGCAATGCTCTACTTACTTTTTTCTCTACTATGCCTCTAACCCTATTACAGGGGCTGAGTCACTGGCTTACTAGGGCTCGTTCATACTGTCCCTAGGAGGGGGGTGTGTCACTTGAGTGGGTTGAGTCACTGATGTGATCTTCCTGTCTGGGATGCCCCCTCCCTTGGGTTGTGCCGTGACGGAGATCTTTGTGGGCTATACTCGGCCATGTCTCAGGATGGTAAGTTGGTGGTTGAAGATATCCCTCTAGTGGTGTGGGGGCTGTGCTTTGGCGAAGTGGGTGGGGTTATATCCTTCCTGATTGGCCCTGTCCGGGGGTGTCATCAGATGGGGCCACAGTGTCTCCTGACCTCTTGTCTCAGCCTCCAGTATTTATGCTGCAGTATTTTGTGTCGGGGGGCTAGGGTCAGTTTGTTATATCTGGAATACTTCTCCTGTCCTATCCGGTGTCCTGTGTGAATTTAAGTATGCTCTCTCGAATTCTCTCTTTCTCTCTTTATTTCTCTCTCTCAGAGGACCTGAGCCCTAGGACCCTGCCTCAGGACTACCGGGCATGATGACTCCTTGCTGTCCCCAGTCCACCTGGCTGTGCTGCTGCTCCAGTTTCAACTGTTCTGCCTGTGATTATTATTATTTGACCATGCTGGTCATTTATGAACATTTGAACATCTTGGCCATGTTCTGTTATAATCTCCACCCGGCACAGCCAGAAGAGGACTGGGCAGCCCACATAGCCTGGTACCTCTCTAGGTTTTGGCCTTTCTAGGGAGTTTTTCCTAGCCACCGTGCTTCTACACCTGCATTGCTTGCTGTTTGGGGTTTGAGGCTGGGTTTCTGTACAGCACTTTGAGATATCAACTGATGTACGAAGGGCTATATAAATACATTTGATTTGATTTGACTTTGCTACGCATGCCTCTCTCTAATATCAATATGCCTCGTCCATTACTGTCCTTGTTAGTGATTACTGTCTTATTTCACTGTAGAGCCTCTAGCCCTGCTCAATATGCCTTAACCAACCATGATGTTTCACCTCCTACATATGTGATGACATCACCTGGTTTAAACGTCTCCAGAGACTATATCTCTCTCATCATTACTCAATGCCTAGGTTTACCTCCAATGTACTCACATCCTACCTTACCTTTGTCTGTACACTATGCCTTGAATCTATGCTATTGTGCCCAGAAACCTGCTCCTTTTACTCTCTGTTCCGAACATTCTAGACGGCCAGTTTGTATAGCCTTTAGCCGTACCCTTATCCTACTTCTCCTCTGTTGCTCTGGTGATGTAGAGGTTAGTCCAGGTCCTGCAGTGCCTATCTCCACTCCCAATCCCCAGGTGCTGTCATTTGTTGACTTCTATAACCGTAAAAGCCTTGGTTTCATGCATGTTAACATTAGAAGCCTACTGTGTCATGTTTGTCATTTATTATCATGTCTTGTCCCTGTGCTCCCCATTCTATTCGTTTCCCTCTGCTGGTCTTATTTGGTTCTTTCCCTCTTTCTATCCCTCTCTCTCCCCCTCCCTCTCTCACTCTCTCGCTCTCTCTTCTCTCTATCGTTCCGTTCCTGCTCCCAGCTGTTCCTATTCCCCTAATCATCATTTAGTCTTCCCACACCTGTTCCCGATCCTTTCCCCTGATTAGAGTCCCTATTTATTCCTTTGTGTTCCGTTCCTGTCCCGTCGGTTCCTTGTTTAGTATTCACCATGCTGTGATTGCGTTTCGCCCTGTCCTGTCGTGTTTTTGCTATGATTGTGTATCGCCCTGTCCTGTCGTGTTTTTTGCCTTCATCAGATGCTGCGTGTGAGCAGGTGTCTCTGTCAACTACGGCCTGCGCCTACCCGAAGCGACCTGCAGTCTGTGGCCGCTTCTCCTGTTATTCCCCTCTACAGACTAGAGGATTTCTGTTATTCCCTGTTTGGACTTGAATAAACTCTGTTTCTGTTAAGTCGCTTTTGGGTCCTCTTTCACCTGCATGACAGAAGGAACCGACCAAGGAATGGACCCAGCGACTTCAGACGCTCGTTACACTGCCGTCAAGATCCAAGGAGCCATGCTCGGCAGACACGAGCAGGAATTGTCTGCTGCTCGCCATGCCGTGGAGAACCTGGCCGCTCAGGTTTCCGACCTCTCTGGACAGTTCCAGAGTCTACGTCTCGTGCCACCTGTTACTTCCTGGCCTGCCGAGCCTCCAGAACCTAGGGTTAATAACCCACCTTGCTACTCCGGGCAGCCCACTGAGTGCCGCTCCTTTCACGCAGTGTGAGATTGTGTTCTCTCTCCAACCCAACACATACTCTAGAGAGAGAGCTCGGGTTGCTTACGTCATTTCACTCCTTACTGGCCGGGCTCGAGAATGGGGCACAGCTATCTGGGAGGCAAGGGCTGATTGCTCTAACAAGTTCCAGAACTTTAAAGAGGAGATGATTCGGGTTTTTGACCGTTCAGTTTTTGGTAGGGAGGCTTCTAGGGCCCTGGCTTCCTTATGCCAAGGTGAACGGTCCATAACGGATTATTCTATTGAGTTTCGCACTCTTGCTGCCTCTAGTGAGTGGAACGAGCCGGCGCTGCTCGCTCGTTTTCTGGAGGGACTCCACGCAGTGGTTAAGGATGAGATTCTCTCCCGGGAGGTTCCTTCAGATGTGGACTCTTTGATTGCTCTCGCCATCCGCATAGAACGACGGGTAGATCTTCGTCACCGGGCTCGTGGAAGAGAGCTCGCATCAACGGTGTTTCCCTGCTCCGCATCGCAACCATCTCCCTCCTCTGGCTTTGAGACTGAGCCCATGCAGCTGGGAGGGATTCGCATCTCGACTAAGGAGAGGGAACGGAGGATCACCAACCGCCTGTGCCTCTATTGCGGAGTTGCTGGACATTTTGTTAATTCATGTCCAGTAAGAGGCCAGAGCCCATCAGTAAGCGGAGGGCTACTGGTGAGCGCTACTACTCAGGTCTCTTCATCTAGATCTTGTACTATATGTCGGTCCATCTACGCTGACCGGTTCGGGTGCTACATGCAGTGCCTTGATTGACTCTGGGGCTGAGGGTTGTTTCATGGACGAAGCATGGGTTCGGAAACATAACATTCCTTTCAGACCGTTAGACAAGCCTACGCCCATGTTTGCCTTAGATGGTAGTCATCTTCCCAGTATCAAATTTGAGACACTACCTTTAACTCTCACAGTATCTGGTAACCACAGTGAGACTATTTCTTTTTTGATTTTCCGTTCACCGTTTACACCTGTTGTTTTGGGTCATCCCTGGCTAGTATGTCATAATCCTTCTATTAATTGGTCTAGTAATTCTATCCTATCCTGGAACGTTTCTTGTCATGTGAAGTGTTTAATGTCTGCCATCCCTCCCGTTTCTTCTGTCCCTACTTCTCAGGAGGAACCTGGCGATTTGACAGGAGTGCCGGAGGAATATCATGATCTGCGCACGGTCTTCAGTCGGTCCCGAGCCAACTCCCTTCCTCCTCACCGGTCGTATGATTGTAGTATTGATCTCCTTCCGGGGACCACTCCTCCTCGAGGTAGACTATACTCTCTGTCGGCTCCCGAACGTAAGGCTCTCGAGGATTATTTGTCTGTGTCTCTTGACGCCGGTACCATAGTGCCTTCTTCCTCTCCGGCCGGGGCGGGGTTCTTTTTGTTAAGAAGAAGGACGGTACTCTGCGCCCCTGCGTGGATTATCGAGGGCTGAATGACATAACGGTTAAGAATCGTTATCCGCTTCCCCTTATGTCATCAGCCTTCGAGATTCTGCAGGGAGCCAGGTGCTTTACTAAGTTGGACCTTCGTAACGCTTACCATCTCGTGCGCATCAGAGAGGGGGACGAGTGGAAAACGGCGTTAACACTCCGTTAGGGCATTTTGAGTACCGGGTTCTGCCGTTCGGTCTCGCCAATGCGCCAGCTGTTTTTCAGGCATTAGTTAATGATGTTCTGAGAGACATGCTGAACATCTTTGTTTTTGTCTATCTTGACGATATCCTGATTTTTTCTCCGTCACTCGAGATTCATGTTCAGCACGTTCGACGTGTTCTACAGCGCCTTTTAGAGAATTGTCTCTACGTAAAGGCTGAGAAGTGCTCTTTTCATGTCTCCTCCGTTACTTTTCTCGGTTCCGTTATTTCCGCTGAAGGCATTCAGATGGATTCCGCTAAGGTCCAAGCTGTCAGTGATTGGCCCGTTCCAAGGTCACGTGTCGAGTTGCAGCGCTTTTTAGGTTTCGCTAATTTCTATCGGCGTTTCATTCGTAATTTCGGTCAAGTTGCTGCCCCTCTCACAGCTCTTACTTCTGTCAAGACGTGTTTTAAGTGGTCCGGTTCCGCCCAGGAGCTTTTGATCTTCTAAAAGAACGTTTTACGTCCGCTCCTATCCTCGTTACTCCTGACGTCACTAGACAATTCATTGTCGAGGTTGACGCTTCAGAGGTAGGCGTGGGAGCCATTCTATCCCAGCGCTTCCAGTCTGACGATAAGGTTCATCCTTGCGCTTATCATCGCCTGTCGCCATCTGAGCGCAACCATGATGTGGGTAACCGTGAACTGCTCGCCATCCGCTTAGCCCTAGGCGAATGGCGACAGTGGTTGGAACCGTTCCTTTTGTCGTTTGGACAGACCATAAGAACCTTGAGTACATCCGTTCTGCCAAACGACTTAATCAGCTCGTTGGGCGTTGTTTTTCGCTCGTTTCGAGTTTGTGATTACCGTCCGGGTAGCAAGAACACCAAGCCTGATGCCTTATCCCGTCTGTTTAGTTCTTCTGTGGCTTCTACTGATCCCGAGGGGATTCTTCCTTATGGGCGTGTTGTCGGGTTAACAGTCTGGGGAATTGAAAGACAGGTTAAGCAAGCACTCACGCACACTGCGTCGCCGCGCGCTTGTCCTAGTAACCTCCTTTCGTTCCTGTTTCCACTCGTCTGGCTGTTCTTCAGTGGGCTCACTCTGCCAAGTTAGCTGGTCATCCCGGTGTTCGAGGCACTCTTGCGTCTATTCGCCAGCGCTTTTGGTGGCCGACTCAGGAGCGTGACACGCGCCGTTTCGTGGCTGCTTGTTCGGACTGCGCGCAGACTAAGTCGGGTAACTCTCCTCCTGCCGGTCGTCTCAGACCGCTCCCATTCCTTCTCGACCATGGTCTCACATCGCCTTAGACTTCATTACCGGTCTGCCTTTGTCTGCGGGGAAGACTGTGAGAGCCGCCAATAAACGCAGGATTAAGTGTCCAAGGTATTGTTGCGGCCAGAGAGTGTGGCTTTCCACTCGCAACCTTCCTCTTACGACAGCTTCTCGTAAGTTGACTCCGCGGTTCATTGGTCCGTTCCGTGTCTCCCAGGTCGTCAATCCTGTCGCTGTGCGACTGCTTCTTCCGCGACATCTTCGTCGCGTCCATCCTGTCTTCCATGTCTCCTGTGTTAAGCCCTTTCTTCGCACCCCCGTTCGTCTTCCCTCCCCCCCTCCCGTCCTTGTCGAGAGCGCACCTATTTACAAGGTACATAAGATCATGGACATGCGTTCTCGGGGACGGGGTCTCCAATACTTAGTGGATTGGGAGGGTTACGGTCCTGAGGAGAGGAGTTGGGTTCCGTCTCGGGACGTGCTGGACCGTTCACTCATCGATGATTTCCTCCGTTGCCGCCAGGATTCCTCCTCGAGTGCGCCAGGAGGCGCTCGGTGAGTGGGGGGTACTGTCATGTTTGTCATTTATTATCATGTCTTGTCCCTGTGCTCCCCATTCTATTCGTTTCCCTCTGCTGGTCTTATTTGGTTCTTTCCCTCTTTCTATCCCTCTCTCTCCCCTCCCTCCCTCTCTCACTCTCTCGCTCTCTCTTCTCTCTATCGTTCCGTTCCTGCTCCCAGCTGTTCCTATTCCCCTAATCATCATTTAGTCTTCCCACACCTGTTCCCGATCCTTTCCCTGATTAGAGTCCCTATTTATTCCTTTGTGTTCCGTTCCTGTCCCGTCGGTTCCTTGTTTAGTATTCACCATGCTGTGATTGCGTTTCGCCCTGTCCTGTCGTGTTTTTGCTATGATTGTGTATCGCCCTGTCCTGTCGTGTTTTTTGCCTTCATCAGATGCTGCGTGTGAGCAGGTGTCTCTGTCAACTACGGCCTGCGCCTACCCGAAGCGACCTGCAGTCTGTGGCCGCTTCTCCTGTTATTCCCCTCTACAGACTAGAGGATTTCTGTTATTCCCTGTTTGGACTTGAATAAACTCTGTTTCTGTTAAGTCGCTTTTGGGTCCTCTTTCACCTGCATGACATACTGTTTCACTCAACGTTATAGCACACTCTGTCAACCCGGATGTCTTAGCCGTGTCTGAATCCTGGCTTAGGAAAACCACTAAAACCCTGAAATCTCCATTCCTAACTATAACATTTTCCGCCAAGACAGAACTGACAAAGGGGGCGGTTTTGCAATCTACTGGAAAGATAACCTGCAGAGTTCTGTCTTACTATCCAGGTCTGTACCCAAACAATTTGAGCTTCTACTTCTAAAAATTCACCTTCCCAGAAGCAAGTCTCTCACTGTTGCCGCTTGCTATAGACCACCCTCTGCCCCCAGATATGCCCTCGACACCATATGTGAATTGATTGCCCCCCATCTTCTGAGCTCGTGCTCGCCCTCCAAATACACCTCTGCTTTTTTCAATCAAGATCTCAGCAATCACTGCCTCATTTCCTGCATCCGTAATGGTTCTCCGATCAAACGACCACCCCCCATCACTGTCAAACACTCCCTAAATACTTCTGCGAGCAGGCCTTTCTAATCGACCTGCCCGGGGTATCCTGGAATGATATTGACCTTATCCCGTCAGTAGAGGATGCCTGGTTATTCTTTAAAAGTTCCTTCCTCACCATCTTAAATAAGCATGTCTGCCCTTGACCAGCACAAAAACATCCTGTGGCATTCTGCATTAGCATCAAATAGCCTAACTTCCCTGCAACCTTTCAGGGAAGTTAGGAACTAATATACACAGGCAGTTAGGAAAGCTAAGGCTAGCTTTTTCAGACAGGAATTTGCATCCTGTAGTATAAACTCAAAAAAGTTCTGGGACACTGTAAAGTCCATGGAGAATAAGAGCACCACCTCCCAGCTGCCCACTGCTCTGAGAATAGGGAACACTGTTACCACCGATAAATCCACTATAACTGAGATTTTCAATAAGCATTTCTCTACGGCTGGCCATGCTTTCCACCTGGCTACCCCGGTCAACTGCCCAGCACCCTCCACAGCAACCCGCCCAAGACCCGCACCATTCCTCCCTCACCCAAATCCAGATAGCTGATGTTCTGAAAGAGCTGCAAAATCTGGACCCCTACAAATCAGCCGGGCTAGACAGTCTGGACCCTCTCTTTCTAAAATGATCTGCCGAAATTGTTGCAACCCCTATTACTTGCCTGTTCAACCTCTTTTTCGTATCGTCTGAGATTCCCAAAGTTTGGAAAGCTGCTGCGGTCACCCCCCTCTTCAAAGCGAGTGACACTCTAGACCCAAACTGCTACAGACCTATATCTATCCTACCCTGTCTTTCTAAAATAGCCTGCAACACTACTCATCAAAGTGGATGAGTGTTTAATTGCTATATTGTAATTTACTTCACCACTATGGCCATTTTATTTCCTTAACTCCCTTATCTTACCTCATTTTCACTCACTGTATATAGACTTTTTGTTCTTTTTTTCTACTGTATTATTGACTGTATGTTTTGTTTATTCCATGTGTAAGTCTGTGTTGTTGTATGTGTCGAATTGCTATGCTTTATCTTGGCCAGGTCGCAGTTGTAAATGAGAACTTGTTCTCAACTAGTCTACCTGGTTAAAATAAAGGTGAAATAAAAAATAAAAAATAAAAATCACTGTCGCTATTACTTTAACAAAGCCAATAGGTCATGGCACTACCTGCCATTCAAAACAGAATAGAAGAAGGAGAAGAAATTATGTTTGTCTAATATAGGACAGGGGGGTGACAACCATCTCTAAGAGAAGAGGTAAACAATAAGAGAGGAAGATGGGTTTGGGTGCTTAGAGGCATAGAAGGATATTGGGCTCTGAGGCTCTTCTTCAGGCTCTGATCCTGGGCCTCGTGCCCTTACCTGTGGAGACCCAAGGGTGACTGATGGTCTGCCAGGGATCTGAAGACAGATTTGAGGATTGAAAAGGGAAGTAGGTGCTGATGGTTTGGCGGTGGTGCAACAGCTTGATCTCACTAAGCCTCCCAAAGAACACGATAATCCAGATAGAAGAAGGGAGTAGTACAGTAGAAGTCACGGGAGTAAATGTCACCAGGGAATAGGGAATAGGATCATAGAAAGCAGGGAGTTGTAGAAGGTTATACTGAGGACAATGTATACACGTCCTAAAACCCTCAAACCTCCCAAGGTGGAATCCATCCAAACCTATCTCAATACCCCCAAATATAGGGAAGTCTTTCCAAGCCAAACAAATCCTTTTGACATAGGCTAGCTGATATCATCTGTATAAAACAGCTTGATGTAGATGTTGCTTCAGCTGACCAACACGATACAGCCTGAAGCCCCTAGACCTCATCTGTTTGCCGATGTAGATATCTTTTTTAATGGAAAATACATTTTGTTTCCAATGGATTTAACTACTCGGAGGGACTCATACCAGTTACAAAACTTCAGATATATGAGGTATTAAACTGACTCCAGTTTTGAAGAGCACTCAATGACTTGGGAGGTGTATGAAAGCTGGTGTGTGGCCCAGATCAGAGCGGTGTGCTTTTGATCGTCCAGTGCTTCTTCGTGGAAGTCTCATCTGTGGTCTAAAGCCTGCAGGTGATCAGGGACTGGGGCTGAAGTTCAATACCTGCTGTTCATATCTATCCCAGTTCTGTTTTTAAAATAAAATAAACTACTACACTTTTTATTCCCCTAGAAAGGACTTCAATGCAAGGTCTTAAAACCAAACGGTTTGTTGTGGTAATAGAGACAAAAAAACATACTAGTCCTGATTGCTGTCGCAGCATCTGGACTCTCTGACACTTGTTGTCTTACCCCTATTCAGGTTAGGGTATCACTACTTTTCCCAAATCTTGGAGAGTATATGTCCCCATTATTCCATAAATCCCCCCTCTTCAAACACGTCCAACTTTGTATCAGCACGGCTGATCCACCCAGTTTGGAGAACAATAGAGGGTTTGATTCCATCTCTCCTGTAAAACTGGGAGCCACTCAGACGGGTGTTTTTATGGTTTATGATAGATGATCCAGAGGATGTTTCCAATAGAGAGAACCTGAGAGATGCCATGCCAATGCTTCTCTCCCCTTGATTACACACACTAAGATGATAGCTGGGAATTGAAGACTCGCCCATCACTGAAATCCTTTGTTGTTACCGCCACATGTGTTTCAGGGAATCCACACACACATTAAAGCAATAAAAGTGTTTTATTTTTTTTACTACAGACAAGTCGATGTCAGTCCAACTTTCTCTGCTTTCTGGAGGAAGTTGAGTAAGAGTTAGAAAGAGAGAGAGACAGAAAGAGAGAGAGAGAGAGAGATAGCAACAGAGGGAGTGAAAGAGATCGTAGAATCAAGAGATAAATTGACAGAAGGACATTGTCTTCTCATCTGTATCCTGGACAGCTCTGACACTGAAATGAGTCACACATGCCAAATGCCCTATTCCTGCCACACGCGTGGCCGATGACTAAAGCCGACTTCCACCGCTGTACCTCATCTCTTCTCCTTTATTAAATCCCAACCACCCAAAGCTCTGACTCACTCCCCCAGACTTAGGGGTCAGTGCCAATTATGGCTCCTGTCAAATGTCCTCTCATCCATCCGTTCTTCCCTCCGGTTTCGCCCACTGAGTGTCTAACCTTGTCTGTGAAATAATCACAAAGGGCAGGCCTCCAAAGATCAGCAGAGCAACCAGTTAGATAATGTGGCTGGTCACTGGTAAATTAACTCATTAGTGTCCCTACGGCTTTCTTAAAGGATGAACAACTGTCATTAACTGATGTCGGTGGGACCAAAGTGAAATATACTGTAAGGTTGTTGGAACCATAAGTTGATCATGTTTATCATGTGTAATTTATGTAGCCAACAGCGGCCTACCTACCTGTGTAGATCTCTGCCTCTGAGGGGTCCTCCACCCGCTTGTGCTGGATGATGTAATCAGAGACCTTATAGCCAATCAGTGGCTCCACATCCAACCACTCCAGGGCCACCATGGTGCTGGAGGGTTCCAGGTGAGGGGCCAGTCTAAGCCTGAGAGAGAGAGAGAGAGAGAGAGAGAGAGAGAGAGAGAGAGAGAGAGAGAGAGAGAGAGAGAGAGAGAGAGAGAGAGAGAGAGAGAGAGAGAGAGAGAGAGAGAGAGAGACAGACAGACAGAGAGAGAGCAGGAGAGGATGAGAGGTGGTTCACTTTAATACATTAACAATATGAAAAGTCAACTGACACTTGGGACTAGTTTCCTGGGCACATTAAACTTACAACTGGACTAAAAAGCGTGTTCAATAAAGAATCTCAGTTGAAATATTTTTTTAGTCCAGGACCAGGCTTACTCTGTGTTGGGGAAACCAGCCCTAAGAATATGTTAATAAAATGTTTAGACCAGATATGGAGAGCAAGTTGGAATCCTCAATGTATCCATTCGACAAATCAAACAAGCAAGTAGGTCCATTAAATTTAATGTGGAAATCCACTGGAGAGCCATTGTGTATTCAGTGCATTGTATCTCTCTCCAAAAGTTCTGAGGGTTACAATAGCTGGGGTGTATGATGACTCACAATAAAATTGGGGTAGGAGAACAAGACACAATGTTCTTTCATGGGAGTGAGCACCGGGGGTGTTGGGAACAACTGACACAATTAAAGGTTAGTCTCAGACCTCCAACAGTTCTCCCTAGGGTTGGATAGATATGAGGTAGGCTCTGACTTACACAGGCTTCCTCAGGGGACTGCAGTTGGGAAGGCCGTCTTTACTGAAGGCACTCAGGTCACAGCGACACCAGTTGTCGATGACATCGCCCTTGCCTGTGCACCAGTATGAGCTCATGGTGGCGCTCTTGAACGCCTACAAAAGGTAACAGGTGAGAAAATTGCAATTATTTTCTGTACGTTGCCCTTCTGTGACACTCTGAGTCATCCAGGCTCCAAGATGTCTGTTCCTACACCTCTACGTGTCCCCCTTCTCCCCCCTACCGACGGTACCCCCCGGCATCGTCACAGTCACACACGGGGGGCTCAAGATTCTTACCTCCACCACAGGAAGAGTCGGGCGGTGATGGTCTGATGATACATGAGTGAGTAAGCTTGGCGATGTACCTGACATGTTCCTGTCTTGTGGTAATTGGGAATGGTGACACATAAAGGTCAGCGTGTGTGTGTGTGTGTGTGTGTGTGTGTGTGTGTGTGTGTGTGTGTGTGTGTGTGTGTGTGTGTGTGTGTGTGTGTGTGTGTGTGTGTGTGTGTGTGTGTGTGTGTGTGTGTGTGTGTGTGTGTGTGTGTGTGTGTGTGTGTGTGTGTGTGTGTGTGTGTGAGAGAGATGAGAGAAAACAAAAAAAAGAAAGTGAAGGAGAGAGAGAGCAAGAGAGACAGAGAGAGAATGTCGTAAGTTTCTGTCTCCAAAGTTTTCAAGTTTCTACTAAGGTAAGGGCCAAAAGGCCAAAAAGGTGCATTTCCTCAATCTCAATAATCCGAAACATCGCCAAGATCATGATCGTATATCACTCCAACTCTTTCCATCTCCAACTAAATTGTGCCGTTTCATCAACAAAATAAAGGGCACCATCATGATTATCCCTGAAGGCCAACCAAATAAAATAAGGTGACGTCAGTGCTGTGCCAAGCCACGGGCATGTCTAAAGCAGAGTTCAGGGGAGTTCGTAGGCACTTTGGCTCCCCGTCACACCGGCCAATCAATGGAGCACTTAGTTATTTATGTACGGTAATTGGTTGGCAGTGCCGCTCTGCACGGACGGCTAAGAGACGCACGGCACAGACACACCGGAGAACATCCGGAAACATTAACGCTGAGCAACAGGCCCGTCCAATGGTAAAGCCAACAAAGCCAAAGGAAGCCTCCCAATAAGCCATAACACTTAGTCAGTCATCCAGAGGAAAGTGATTATCCAATGTCTTCTGTATTCCTCTAACCCCAACCACCCTATCAACCCACCACCACAAACAAAGAAACATACGCGCACACATGCAAGCATTGACATGCACACACGCACACAAAAAATGACTCAAGCATACATGCGCAGACACACAGGTCATTCTTGAATTGCAGTGGCATTAGCATTACTCGACTTTGCAACAATGAAAAACACTTTCAAATGACAGATACACATCATACATGTGTTTGTTTATATTGCACTGTTTATCAATGATGAAACATAATGCAAGTCCTTCAAACTGCAATACTTCACCTTCAAGTAAATGTCCAGATTTCTATAAAATGAATGAAATAGTTTTCCTTAAAAAATAAATACAGTTAAAAAGCAGCTTTTTTGTTTTGGAATGGTGTGGGTGTACCCAAACAAGAAAATGGTGTGGGCGTGCACCGGTCATTAAACATATTAATGCGAGCAGACTGCTGATTGGTTGATCGAATATCTATCTATTATTGAATGCTAGAAAGTAAACCAAACTATTTAGAGCAGCACCGCAGATATTGAGATGAGCGAGATGCAAGATTTTGCTCTCACATAGTATCTGTGCATGTGCTGTGTATGGTCCCCACAGTGACCATACATACATAACTCAATCAGAAGCCATGGATTACAGGCAACATCCGCACTGAGCTAAAGGCTAGAACTGCCACTTTCATATATACAGTACTTCCATTCATTTTTTTATCTGGGACCCGGATACCTTCAGACCAGTCTTGTGAGGCTTGTGGACATCCTAAAATAACCAACATGTACGTGTTCGTGACTCACCTTTCCATTTGAGCATTTATCCCAAACTGTTCGGATTCTACAGACAAAAGTTGGCACTTCAGACGAGTCCCGTGATGCTTGTGGGGGGTCATAGAGCATCATGTTAGTGTGAGTCTCATCTTTCCATAGAAGGGTCATAATATTTTTGCAGGCCAAACCAGACATTTTCGTGTGAAGACCGTCTCATGACGATGTCTCATGGTCAAACACCGCTCTATCTCTGCCACCTTTCACCACAGACGCGGAAGGGCGACGTAGGCGGAAGCAGTTGATTGAGACGCAGCCAATGCAACAACAAAAAAATACATCTAGGTTAAACTGATGAATTGTGATGGGAATGTTTTTATTATGCTAATTAGATGTATTATGCAACCTCTCCCTGACCCAGTCTGTAATACCTACATGTTTCAAGCAGACCACCATAGTTCCTGTGCCCAAGACCGCCAAGGTAACCTATCTAAATGACTATCGCCCAGTAGCACTCACATCTGTAGCCATGCAATGCTTTGAAAGGCTGTTCATGACTCACATCAAAACCATCATCCCACCCTGGACCCACTCAAAGTCGCATACCCCCCCCCCCCCAAAAGATTCACAGAGGACGCAATTTCTATTGCACTACACACGGCTCTTTCCCACTGTACAAAATTAACACCTATGTGAGAATGCTGTTCATTGACTACAGCTTAGTGTTCAAAACCATAGTGTCCTCCAAGCTCATCATTAAGCTAAGGACCCTGGGACCGAATACATATCTCTGCAACTGGATCCTGGACTTCCTGACGGGACGCCCCCAGGTGGTCGGGGGAGGCAACAACATATCCGCCATGCTGACCCTCAACACAGGTGCCCCTCAGGGGTGCGTGCTTAGTCCCTTCCTGTACTCCCTGTTTACCCACGACTGTATGGCCGTGCATGACTCCAAAACCTTCATTATGTTTGCTGATGACCTGTGGAAGGCTTGATCACCGATGTCAATGAGACAGCCTATAGGGAAGAGGTCAGAGACCTGGCAGTGGGGTGCCAGGACAACAACATCAGCAAGACAAAGGAGCTGATCATGGACTACAGTAAGCGGACGGCTGAGCGTGTCCACATCACTAAGGATCTATCATGGTTGAAAACACATCAATACAGTTGTGAAGAGGGCACGACAATGCCTCTTCCCACTCCCAACGCTGAAAGTATTTGGCATGGCCCTCAAATCCTCAAAAAGTTCTACAGCTGCACCATTTAGAACATCTTGACTGTCTGCATCACCACTTGGTATTAACTGATTGGCATTTGACCGTAAGGCGCTACAGAGAGTAGTGTGTACAGCCCAGTACAAAACTCGGGCAGAGCTCCCTGCCATTCAGGACCTCTATACCAGGCGGTGTCAGAGGAAGGCCCTAAAAATGGTCAAAGACTCCAGCCACCCAAGTCAAATCAAATCAAATGAATGTTTATTTGTCACGTGTGCCGAATACAACAGGTGAGTGACATGCTTACTTGCAGGCTCTAACCAATAGTGCAAAAATGTATTTGGTGAACAATAGGTGAGTAAAGAAATAAACACAACAGTAAAAAGACAGTGAAAAATAACAGTAGCGAGGCTATATACAGTAGCGAGGCTATAAAAGTAGCGAGGCTACATACAGACACCGGTTTGTCAGGCTGATTGAGGTAGTATGTACATGTATTTATGGTTAAAGTGACTATGCATATACGATGGACAGAGAGTAGCAGTAGCGTAAAAGAGGGGGTGGTGGGTGGCGGGACACAATGCAAATAGCCCAAGTAGTCTGTTCACTCTGCTAACGCATGGCAAGCAGTACAGATGCACCAAATCTGTAACCAACAGGACCCTGAACAGCTTCTACCCTCAAGTCATAAGAGTGCTAAACAGTTAGTTAAATAGTTAACCAAAAAGCTACCCGGACTATCTGCATTGACCTTTATTGCACAAACTTTTTTCACTCATCACATACGCTGCTGCTTCTGTTTACTATCTGCCCCTTTATTCCTAGTTACAGTTGAAGTCGGAAGTTTTTTACAATTTAATCCTAGTAAAAATTCCCTGAATGTGAAATGTCAGAATAATAGTAGACAGAATTATTTCAGCTTTTATTTATTTCATCACATTCCCAGTGGGTCAGAAGTTCACATACACTAAATTAGTATTTGGTAGCATTGCCTTTAAATTGTTTAACTTGGGTTAAACGTTTCGGATAGCCTTCCACAAGCTTCCCACAATAAGTTGGGTGAATTTGGGCCCATTCCTCCTGACAGAGTTGCTGTAACCGAGTCAGGTTTGTAGACCTGCTGGCTCGCGCACGCTTTTTCAGTTCTGCCTACACATTTGCTATAGGATTGAGTTCAAGGCTTTGTGATGGCCACTCCAATACCTTGACTTTGTTGTCCTAAATCATTTTGCCACAACTTTGGAAGTATACCAGTATACTTTGGAAGTATACCAGGGCTCTGTTCTAGGCCCTCTCCTATTCTCGCTATACACCAAGTCACTTGGCTCTGTCATAACCTCACATGGTCTCTCCTATCATTGCTATGCAGACGACACACAATTCATCTTCTCCTTTCCCCCTTCTGATGACCAGGTGGCGAATCGCATCTCTGCATGTCTGGCAGACATATCAGTGTGGATGACGGATCACCACCTCAAGCTGAACCTTGGCAAGACGGAGCTGCTCTTCCTCCCGGGGAAGGACTGCCCGTTCCATGATCTCGCCATCACGGTTGACAACTCCATTGTGTCCTCCTCCCAGAGCACTAAGAACCTTGGCGTGATCCTGGACAACACCCTGTTGTTCTCAACCAACATCAAGGCGGTGGCCCGTTCCTGTAGGTTCATGCTCTACAACATCCGCAGAGTACGACCCTGCCTCACACAGGAAGCGGCGCAGGTCCTAATCCAGGCACTTGTCATCTCCCGTCTGGATTACTGCAACTCGCTGTTGGCTGGGCTCCCTGCCTGTGACATTAAACCCCTTCAACTCATCCAGAACGCCGCAGCCCGTCTGGTGTTCAACCTTCCCAAGTTCTCTCACGTCACCCCGCTCCTCCGTTCTCTCCACTGGCTTCCAGTTGAAGCTCGCATCCGCTACAAGACCATGGTGCTTGCCTACGGAGCTGTGAGGGGAATGGCACCTCAGTACCTCCAGGCTCTGATCAGGCCCTACACCCAAACAAGGGCACTGCGTTCATCCACCTCTGGCCTGCTCGCCTCCCTACCACTGAGGAAGTACAGCTCTGTACTTTTCGCACCAAAGTACGTTCATCTCTAGGAGACAGAACGCATCTCCTTCCTGAGTGGTATGATGGCTGCGTGGTCGCATGGTGTTTATACTTGCATACTATTGTTTGTACAGATGAACGTGATATCTTCAGGCATTTGGAAATTGCTCCCAAGGACAAACCAGACTTGTGGAGGTCCACCCAAACAATTCTTAGGTCTTGGCTGATTTCTTTTGATTTTCCCATGATGTCAAGCAAAGAGGCACTGAGTTTGAAGGTAGGACATAAAATACATCCACAGGTGCACCTCCAATCGACTCAAATGATATCAGAAGCTTCTAAAGCCATGACATCATTTTCTGTAATTTTCTGTTGTGTTTAAAGGCACAGCTTAGTGTATGTAAACTTCTGACCCACTGGATGTAAACTTTTGACCCACTGGAATTGTGATACAGTGAAATAATCTGTCTGTAAACAATTGTTGGAAAAATTACTTGAGTCATGCACAAAGTAGATGTCCTAACCGACTTGCCAAAACTATAGTCTGTTAACAAGAAATCTGTGGAGTGGTTGAAAAACAAGTTTTAATGACACCAATCTAAGTGTACGTAAACTTCCGACTTCAACTGTATATTACCTCGTAACCCTGTACATTGACTTGCTACTGGTACCCCATATATATAAGTTATCATTACTCATTGTGTATTTATTACTACCTTTAATATTACGTTTGACTTCTTTCCCTGCATTGTTGGGAAGGGCCCATAACAAAGCATTTCAGTGTTAGTCTACACCTGTTGTTTATGAAGCATGTGACTAGTACCGTTTTTGAGAATGGTTCAAATAAATTAAAGTCAAAAGCTACCATATTAGTTGATTTAGAATGGGAAGATGTACCCAAATAAACTTAAATAAATTAAATAATTATTGATAAATGAACAAATTTCCCCCCAAAATGTCATGTCCCAATGCTATCGCAATTTAAGAACAACCTCCATACACTAAAGCAGACTGATACCCACATGTGGTCATTCTCTTTCACTGCAGAAGCGCCAGAGATGATTTGTGATGTGAATTTCAGTATTTGAGATGGAGATCGAGATGAAACCAGCTCAGGCCATATAGAGGCAGACACTGAGAATGGAATGCCTCCAGAAGCCGATGTTGGCATCCCACGAAACTACGGTAACATAGCTCTAAAAGCCCATGGAAACTGAGTTCGTCAGCCTCACTCACTTAGTGCTGTGGATCCAGCTCTGGACAGTGCGGCAGCAAAACAGACTGTGCAGCAAGAGATAAAGAGAGAGGAAAAAAGAATGACTGAAGCAGAGCGAAAGAAAGAAAAGGAGAGGAAACGGAATAAAAAAAACAGAGCCAGAGAAAACTGAGAAAGGAGAAGACGGTGTGTATTATTTTAGTGTAATGTAAGGGAGATAGGCTGGGTTGCCTCCAGCGAGCCGATAGGATCAACAGGCCTCCAGCAGTCAGTCAGTCAGGTCTTTCCCCTTATTTACTCTCCAACACAACCCCCTCCAAATGAGCCAGCAGAATGAACCCATATTAAGGGGGAGCGCACTAGGCCCTAACCAACACTGCCATCCACAGCAACCATATAATAACTTTCCTGAGAGTGTCAGACAAGGTTAGAGAAATTAAATGGGGATGAAAGTAATTGCATTTCTTGAGATAATGAGATCCCCCCGCCAACCACGTGGCTTATTGTTGGCTGAGAGAGAGAGAGAGAGAGAGAGAGAGAGAGAGAGAGAGAGAGAGAGAGAGAGAGAGAGAGAGAGATGACCTCCTCTACAGTCCTCTACAGTCCGCACCTCCAGGCCATCACCAGGCCATCAGCATACACAACAGGAAGTCTTTGGGGAGCACATGCATGCAAACTCATAGACAAACATGAGAAATGATCTCAAATGCTGTGGGAGGATGGGCGGAGACCCTAGCTCTGGCCGGCCTTGCTTGACTGCACAGCTGCACTCACAACTGAAACATAGACAAACCGATTACGGCCCTGTGTTAACGTTTCAAAGAGTAATGCAATCCAGTCTCAACTGGGTAAACAGGGGGGAATCTAATTGTGGCTCAGAAGGGGTAGGAGAGGTAACACCAACCAAAAAACAACAACAGAACAGACAGGAGCCTTTTAGGGATATATGGGAAGTGTTAATATGTTAAGCATGTTTAGAATATAACAAAATATGTGACACACACACACAAGAAAATCCCTCCACGTGACCGGGCACAATTCTGCATGCAGCCAAAACACGGGGCGGAACTTCATCCTGTTACATCCAAGATGGTGTAGCAGTGGGGATATCTGTTTCGATTGTCTTTTCCCATCCCTTGAATACATTATATAATTTTTCTTCGAATATATTTTTTATATATTTGTATTATTATTATTTTTTAAATCTAATTTTCCATCCATGGACTGAACATACTCTCCTGCAACCCGCCTCACACAATGTGGTCTGGATCTGATATTTTTACACTTTTGAACCGGAATCCCCTTCAGGAGCTAGCCAGCTAACTAGCTACTAGCTAGTAGTCAGTTAGTCACTGCTAGCGGTCATCACGGTTAACCCAGACTGCCAGCCTCAGCCCAGGCAACTCTTGCCAGCCTACACAGCGCGATATCTACACAGAACATATCGGACTGCTTTTCGCCATCGCATCTCTGGATTCCTACCGCAAGCTTTAAACCTTTACTCCGGATCATTCGAGTGACTACTCCTGTCTAACGTCTCTGTCCCGAAGCAAGCACCAGTTAGCCTGGAGGAAGCCTCAAGCTAGGCCCTTCTCCCAGCTAGCCGAAGAATTACATCAGATAATTCCTGTGCTTCAATACCTCTTCTGTCAATTGGCTGGGACCCTTTGCTGCCGACACGGAGCCCCGCCGATCCATCATGACTGGTCTGCCGACGTAACCGTCCGAGGGGGTTTCAACAGGCTCTCCCGTTGCAACGTTCCCCTGAGGCCCATCTG
>NC_060183.1:54297933-54380969 GCF_021184085.1 Oncorhynchus gorbuscha | reverse complement strand
CTCCCCATACATCCCCCATGTTTCTCCATGCAGCCCTCCTTGGCCCTTACTCTAATCCCCGGGTAGGGGGAGAGATTTGTGGGTAGATTTGGCTGTCTCTGGCCCTCGCCCTCCTGAATTATAGCAGGGAATTAGGCCTGAGTTACTCCTTCACCGCTAGCCCACCCTGCCTTCCCTCTTCCTAAGCCAAGCAGCTCTGGCTAGCCCTGGATCTCCGAGTGTCCTCATATGCAGAGGGATGCCCTGCATACATAGATCATCAAGATATATATAGTGTTTTATTTATATTCATTATGGGGGTTCTTCATGCAGGGAGAAATAGACCATGGGAAGATAAGCAGATAGTTTTGTTCTATCCATGTCCCGTTGCTAAGGACATACTGTACTGTCAACTTCTAAGTCGTCACAGAGATAATAATAAATCAGCAGAGTTCTATTAGACACCATAGCTACATAACAGGCTGCTAGACCACATACATCAGAGGTATAAAGCCAGTATAAACTGGGTGGTTCGAGCCCTGAATGCTGATTGGCTGACAGCCATGGTATAGCAGACTGTATACCACTGGTATGATAAAACATGTATTTTAACTGCTCTAATTACTTTGGTAACCAGTTTATAATAGCAGTAAAGCACCTCAGGGGTTTGTGGTATATGGCCAATATAACAGGGCTAAGGGCTGTGTCCAGGCACATATCATCATGCGTAAGAACAGCCCTTAGCCCTGGTATAAATACAACAAACCCCTCGTGCCTTATTGCTTAATTACTCAACTGATTTACTAGCTAATTGTTTGCAACAGGTAGCATAAATCATGTTTGTTCCCCGGTTCAATAAACATTGAATTTATCCATATTAAAAGGTAAACTGGAACTTGTGAGAAGGGATACAGAATTAATGTCATGTGTAAATTGAAGACACTTTCTGTTTCAGCTGTTTGTTTGGTGTTGAATCTAACTTTGTACCTCAAAGCAAAGTTTATTGGTCACATACACAGTTTAGCAGATGTTATAGCGGGTGCAGCGAAATGCTAATTTAACTTGCTCCTAACAATGCAGTAAAATGTCAAACAGGTACACAAATAATCAATTTATAACAAAAGAAACAAGAAATCAAGAAATTCCGGGATTGAATCCAATGAACAACCCAAATAGCATTGTAACAGCAATCAAATGCATTTTATACGTACAGTATCTACACTCAATGAATTTAAGATATCTTAGGAATGTACAGTAGTAGATATATTAGAATGAACTATGTAGAGAATCCAAAATGTATGCAACCTGATGCAGGTGCCGTGTGAATGTGGTCCGTGGAGTGAATTGAAACAGGAAAGGGTGAGTCAGGGCATTAGAGTCTGATAGACCAGCTGACTCCTCACCTGTCAGGACATCTAACACAGCTCTCACTGACTGTTCACTTCAGATAGAGTCACCGACAAAGAGGAATGATGTCCAGGATACAGAAACACTAGTATGACATGGTTTTATAGTAATAGTTGTGATAACATGAAATTGGTTGAGCTGTTGATTGATAATGGAATATATTACTAGTTTAACTAGCTTGTCCTGCGTTGGAAATAATCAATGTGGTGGCTGTTAAGTTATCGAACAACAGCCTACTTCGCCAAACGGGTGATTTAACCAACGTATACGTGAAAAAAGCACTGTCGTTGCATCAATGTCCAATGTACCTAACCATAAACATCAATGCCTTTCTTAAAATCAATACACAAGTATATATTTTTTAAACCTGCATATTTAGTTATAAGAAATTCATGTTAGCAAGCAATATTAACTAGGGAAAATGTGTCGCTTCTCTTGCGTTCTGTGCAAGCAGAGTCAGGGTATATGCAGCAGTTTGGGCCGCCTGGCTCGTTGTGAACAGTGTGACGACCATATCTTAATAACAAAGACTGTAAATAATTTGCCAGAATTTTACATAACATTGAAGGTTGTGCAATGTAAAAGCAATATTTAGCCTCCCATTTGATAAAATACGGAACAGTTCCGTATTTCACTGAAATAATAAATATTTTGTTTTCGGAATGATAGTTTCTGGATTTGACCATATTAATGACCTAAGACTCGTATTTCTGTGTGTTTATTATATTATAATTAAGTCTATAATTTGACATTTGATAGAGCAGTCTGACTGGGCGGTGGTAGACAGCAGCAGGCTCGTAAGCATTCATTAAAACAGCACTTCCCTGTGTTTGCCAGCAGCTCTTCGCAAAGCACAGCGCTGTTTATGACTTCAGGCCTATCAACTCCCTAGAATAGGATGGCATTACTATAGTAGACAGGAGTCTCTAGGAGACAGTCTTCTTCCTGAGTGGTATGATGGCTGCGTGGTCTCTTGGTGTTTATACTTGCATACTATTGTTGGTACAGATGAACATGGTACCTTCAGGCATTTGGAAATTGCTCCCAAGGATGAACCAGACTTTTGGAGGTAAAACATTTTTTGGGAGTTCTTGGCTGATTTTTTTTTATTTTCCCATGATGTCAAGCAAAGATGCAGAGTTTGAAGGTAGGCCTTGAAATACATCCACTGTTACACCTCCAATTGACTCAAATTATGTAAATTAGCCTATCAGAAGCTTCTAAAGCCATATTATCATTTTCTGGAATTCTCCAAGCTGTTAAAAGGCACAGTCAACTTAGTGTATGCAAACTTCTGACCCACTGGAATTGTGATACAGTGAATTATAAATGAATTAATCTGTCTATAAAGAATTGTTGGAAAAATTATTTGTGTCATGCACAAAGTAAAGGTCCTAACCGACTTGCCAGAACTACAGTTTGTTAAAAATAAATTTGTGGAGTGGTTGAAAAACGAGTGTCAATGACTCCAACCTAAGTGGATACAAACTTCCAACTTTAACTGTATACAGTGGGGCAAAAAAGTATTTAGTCAGCCACCAATTGTGCAAGTTTTCCCACTTAAAAAGATGAGAGAGGCCTGTAATTTTCATCATAGTGGCAACTTCAACTAAGTGGCAACTTCAACTATGACAGACAAAATTATTTTAAAAAATCCCGAAAAATCCCGAAAATCAAATTGTAGGATTTTTAATGAATTTATTTGCAAATTATGGTGGAAAATAAGTATTTGGTCACCTGCACACAAGCAAGATTTCTGTCTCTCACAGACCTGTTTGATTGCAAATGCGGAGGGAGTCAAAAAGAGAACACAGAAGGCTGTTGTATAACACCTGTCTCCGGATTACATCTTCAAACTAAGGGCAAACATGGCATTCTTGACAGAGAGCGAACAGCATGTGTACCGGTTAGAGTCTAGCTACATTTGTTAAATATTATTTGCAACTCAGAAAGCCATTTGCATTGCTCGTTATAGCCTAATGTTAGCTAGCTTACTAACATTGAACCTAGTTGAATAGCTTTAGCTACCTGCTGATCCATGCATGGTGGCTAGCTATGACAATCAATTTGTATTGCTGGCCGTATGGGTTGGGATTATGGTTCATTGTTTAGCTCACTCTGTTTAGCACATGGCCTCACATGTGAATCCTTAAAGAGATGGTTGGGGCTAAGGTTTAAGAGTGTGAACAATGCTGAATGGGTGTAGACAAAGAAGAGCTCTCCAGTATGTGTACCAAAACATTCAAGGGCCATTTTCTCAAAAGTGGGGTTATAAATTTATCAACTTTCAAAGCAGAATCATTGTTCCTTAACTGCAGTGTATGATACATTTTTTTTGCTACATAAGACCGAATCGAGGTGATGGTCACAAATGTCCAAGGTACGAGGCAAGATCACGACAGCTATGAGTCATCCATGTTAGTATGTTCACACAACTTTTGACTCATGTAACGTTTTGCATTACACATAATTGAAGATCTTGACCCATTTTTGTATGTTTAGAAACAAACAATTACAACATTCAGAGTGGCGCAGTCATATATGTCCATTAGCTTAATCTGAAAGTAATCATAATGCATATCTGACTGAAAAAACAATTGAATCTCCATTTATTATCCCTGGGACAGACTGGGGAAGGAACATTACGCATTTAATATTCATAGAAAATGTGAAAGAAAGATTGTTTAGATAGTATCTCTCTCTCTTGCTCTCAGCTAGGGTATTTTTCTCCCTTTAATGACCTCCCATGATGCTCACTGTTTGCATGGTAACCAAATATAATTGCCTGATGATCATGCATCGCTGCCTGCACATTACTGTGGCAAATTAGTGTGTCTATTCACAACCTAATGCCTTTCCCCTTCTCTTCTTCTTTTCTTCCAAAGATACATGATACACTACATATACAAAAGTATGTGGACACCCCTTCAAATTAGTGGATGCGGCTATTTCTGCTACATCAATTGCTGATTTTCATCAGATACCAGCTTTCCAAAAAATCAGTTTGTCAAATTTCTGCCCTGCTAGAGACACCCTGGTCAACTGTAAGTGCTGTTATTGTGAAGTGAAAACTTCTAGGAGCAACAACGGCTCAGCTGCGAAGTGGTAGGCCACACAAGCTCACAGAACAGGACCGCCGAGTGCTGAAGCGCATAGCTTGTAAAAATCTTCTGTCCTCGGATGCAAAACTCATTACCGAGTTCCAAACTGCCTCAGCACAAGAACTGTTTTGTCGGGAGCTTCATGAAATAGGTTTCCATGGCCGAGCAGCTGCACACAAGCCTAAGATCACCGTGTGCAATGCCAAGCGTAGGCTGGAGTGGTGTAAAGCTTGCCACCATTGGACTCTGGAGCAGTGGAAACGCGTTCTCTGGAGTGATGAATCACACTCCACCATCTGGCAGTCTGACAGACGAATCTGGGTTTGGCGGATGCCAGGAGAACAGTTCCAGTGAAAGGAAATCTTAACGCTACAGCATACAATGACATGATAGACGTTTCTGTGCAACAGTTTGAGGTTCATACAGAAATGTTTTGTCAAGATCAGTTTGGAAGAACTTGAATGGCCTGCACAGAGCCCTGACCTCAACCCCATCGAACACCTTTGGGAATTAATTGAAACGCCGACTGCGAGTCAGGTCTAATTGTCCGACCTCCCGAATGCTCTTGTGGCTGAATGGAAGCAAGTCCCCGCAGTAATTTTCCAACATGTAATGGGAAGCCTTCCCAGACGAATGGAGGCTGTTATAGCAGCAAATGGGGGACCAACTCCATGATTTTGGAATGAGATGTTCAACAAGCAGGTGTCCACATGCATTTGGTAATGTAGTATATCTTAGAGTTGAAGCAGTGCGAGCCAGCTGCAAACAGACGTGCCCTTTTCTGTGACATTTGGAATAAATAAATGTGATTGGGAAGCTAATGCCAATATTTGCAGCCGTGGCACAAGGGGGTAATACAGATTGCAACTGCTGTTGATAACCAGACAGTAAAAGGACCAGAACAATGGTGCCCTAGAGGTGGCCCTTATTAGGAAAGAGAAGGGATTGGGGACTATGGGATGGATTTCACTCTTACAATAGTCGATGGCAGTGTTATTTGCTGACAACATGTTGGTACATGCTCAGATAATGAGTGGCCAAATGGGATACACTACTATGACATTCCAAATGTCGGAATTCTTGTGAGGCCACCACAGAAAGTAACATCAAAATTGCTGTTGAGAAGAGAACTACTGGGTGTTTTATGCTCAAGTAACTCGGGGCGGCAGGGTAGCCTAGTGGTTAGAGCGTTGGACTAGTAACCGGAAGGTTGTGAGTTCAAACCCCTGAGCTGACAAGGTACGAATCTGTCATTCTCCCCCTGAACAGGCAGTTAACCCACTGTTCCTAGGCTGTCATTGAAAATAAGAATGTGTTCTTAACTGTCTTGCCTGGTTAAATAAAGGTATAATAAAAAATAAAGTAAAAAAAATGTAGTTCTCAGTGACCTTGCCAATGGAGAGAGTTTAACACAAAAATAGTATGTTTTTTTTCTTGAGAATGTTCGTATGTCTGCGTACATGTCTGTGTGTCTACTAACGGCAGCTGCGAGCTCAGCCCTTGGTATATTCCCTCTTTTTTGTTGAAGAGAGGCCTTTATATGTATTTGCAGCTGTCGGCCAAGTGTTGCTGGAACAGCTTGCCAGAGTAGACCTGTCAGGGAACGCTGGCACCTGAAGGGGGATCTTTGTCCATTCACAGCAGATGCTATCAAAATCTCTCTCTCCCTCTCCCTCATAATATTATGATTAATGACAGTAAGGTTACACAACTCGGTGACCAAGAGCCTTTTGGTTCATATGATGTAATTCGTGGACATAAACCTGAAAAAACACGATCGAACAGTAAATGGTAAAAAACTGTCCATTGACATTAATGTACGGTAGCATCCACATCTGCTATCATTAGTGTTTAGGGAGAAAAACAATTGTCTGGGAAACGCTAACAGGAGATTCCATAAAGACTTTAATCACTGCAGCTTCACAAAGCCATTAAAAACCATGCTGATAGGAATTAATCAAAAGATATAAAACTATTCCAAAGGAGAGAAAAGTCGGTGCCAAGACGGCGTAGACGGCGGGATGGCTATACAGCGTTATCTTAGGATTTCGAGAGGTTAATGAGATATGAAGACAGGCTCGGACTGTTTTCTCAGTGCTAAACATCTAAAAAATGGTTCCATTGAATAAAAACAATCCCAACAGAACAGAGAAATACATACTAATTTGTAATGAGTCAGGCCAATCATCGGCACACTTGCAAACAATTCATGTCTCCCTCAATATCATTGGATTGTCTCGCAAATGTGGTGCCACTTTTAGTAGCACCTGGGGCAGCACACTTGCACTGTATTCATGGATGCAATGGAAGCCAGTGAAGGCCAGACTAAATAAGGGTACATCTACTAGGCTTATATACAGTATAGCCTGTTGGTACTAAATAGGTGACAAGTCAATAACATTGGTAAATCACAGTTCCTTCAGAAAAGAGCCACACATAAGTAGGTGACGGGGGAAAAATGAATATTACTTCATGTAGGCAGTTAAACTGTAAGTGCATATGAAGCCATGTCTGTGTATAATAACTCTGTCACTTTAACTATCACTTAAGCTCTTTTAATAATACTGAACCAAGCTGATGGAATTGTGTTGGAAATAATGATACTTAAAATATATATCTGAGCCAGTCCAATACAGTTTGGGTTTGCACTAAAATACGGTCCATGGTAAGATGAACGACCATGTTTTGGGTGTCCTCCACATAATCCATCCAACATTGCCCGGTTGAGCATGGTTGAGTATATAGAATAGACTAGAAATCAGAGTACGTAGAATAGACTAGAAATCACCTCAGAGCTTTCTCAAGCTAAAATTGCTCATGCATTAAGTGGGGAATATACACAGAATATTTTAAACATTACGAACACCTTCCTAATATTGATTCACCGCGTTCTGCCCTCAGAATAGCCTCAATTCATTGGGGCTTGTACTCTACAAGGTGTCGAAAGTGTTCCACAGGGATACTGGCCCATGTTGACTCCAATGCTTCCCACAGTTGTGTTAAGTTGGCTGGATGTCCTTTGGGTGGTGGACCATTCTTGATACACAAAGGAAACTGTTGAGCATGAAAAACACAACAGCTTTGCAGTCCTTGAAACAAACTGGTGTGCCTGGCACCTACTACCATACCCCGTTCAAAGGCGCTTAAATATTTTGTCCTCTTCCTCTACAATTATTGAAGTAGATTTAACAAGTGATCATAGCTTTCACCTGGATTCACCTGGTCAGTCTATGTCATGGAAATATTTTGTGTGTTGTTAGGGCTGGTAGACTGACTTTCAAGGTTAATGTTAATTAAATTAATTCTGGTTTATCTGAGGGAGATACTGCAGGTTTTGTAAGGGCTGTATCCAGTCTTCTATTGCTATGTCTCTGGCCTTTGAGTCATGATGAAACGTCAGGCTGAAAATGCAAAGTAGATTGCTGTATTTATTCATGGCCCTTTGGTGCAGAACTAATTATATTTACACTGATAACAACGCGTGTACACACACCATGGGCGTAAGGAAGCTGGAGACAAGCATGTACACATACAGTACATGCATGTACATGTACACTTGCATAAACACATACACACCCTATCGCTTGCATATCTTTTTTTTATCTCATCTCTCTTTAGACATTGGGACATGAAATAGCACACCAGATTAACCCTGAATCGACTGTGGAGGGATTCAACATGAATCAAAGGACTTTTACCATGGTTATCGGATCCTGCAATTTGGGTGTCAGACATTCACTAAACAGAATATTTAATTTGGTTCAGGTGTACACTTCAGGCATAGACATACACTTAGGTTGGAGTCATTAAAACTCGTTTTTCAACCACTCCACAAATGTCTTGTTAACAAACTAGTCGGTTAGGACATCTACTTTGTGCATGACAAAAGTAATTTTTCCAACAATTGTTTACAGACAGATTAATTCACTTATAATTCACTGTATCACAATTCCAGTGGGTCAGAAGTTTACAAACACTAAGTTAACTGTGCCTTTAAACAGCTTGGAAAATTCCAGAAAATTATATCATGGCTTTAGAAGTGTCTGATAGGCTAATTGACATCATTTGAGTCAATAGGTGTACCTGTGGATGTATTTCAAGGCCTACCTTCAAACTCAGTGCCTCATTGCTTGACATCATGGGAAAAAAAAGAAATCAGCCAAGACCTCAGAAAAAAATTGTAGACCTCCAAAAGTCTGGTTCAACCTTGGGAGCAATTTCCAAATGCCTGAAGGTACCACATTAATCTGTACAAACTATAGTACGCAAGTAAAAACACCAAGGGGCCACGCAGATGAATGAACGCACTTTGGTGCGAAAAGTGCAAATCAATCCCAGAACAACAGCAAAGTACCTTGTGAAGATGCTGGAGGAAACAGGTACAAAAGTATCTATATCCACAGTAAAACGAGTCCTATATCGACATAACCTGAAAGGCCGCTCAGCAAGGAAGATGCCACTGCTCCAAAACCGCCATAAAAAGGCCAGACTACAGTTTGTAACGCCACATGGGGACAAAGATTGTACTTTTTGGAGAAATGTCCTCTGGTCTGATGAAACAAAAATAGAACTGTTTGGCCATAATGACCATCGTTATTTTTGGAGGAAAAAGGGGGTGGCCTACAAGCCAAAGAATACCATCCCAACTGTGAAGCAAGGGGGTGGCAGCATCATGTTGTGGGGGTGCTTTGCTGCAGGAGGGACTGGTGCACTTCACAAAATAGATGGCATCATGAGGAATGAAAATGATGTGGATATATTGAAGCAAATTGCTTAAGGACAACAAAGTCAAGATATTGGAGTGGCCATCGCAAAGCCCTGACCTCAATCCTATAGAAATTTTGTGGGCAAAATATTTTTTTTGTTATAGTTTTGTTTAAATCACATAATATAACTTAAAAGACTGCATTATGGTCTGTAATAGAATAAATGTGGCAAAAATGGTGGGGGGAGTGTTAGTGTCAACACAGTGCCCCCTACCAGTGATCTAGTGCATTTCGGACATTGTTGGTTCAGGCAGGTGTAATGAGGTGGAAGTCCCAAAATTAGCTCACTTTCATGTCTTTTAACTCAACAATTGTTTTAGGATAATTGAGCTGCAGCCTGCCAGTATTCTAAATCCCAACCCAGTGCAGCGACTGGCATCTGTTTGATATGATATTGTGTTCATGTTGATTGCAGTGTCATAAAGGACATAAAGGGAGTAATCAGCTTTCTTATTAACACAGCGTTTCATGTCCTGACCGAATTAGTACTACCCATGGATAGCTGAGGATGTAGTCATATTGCCAATTGTTGCCTTGTCTTCAAGGCCTTGTTCACTGGGGAGATAAACACAGTGCCAAGTATCATTCTCTTTGCTGTTCTTTGCGCTGTGCAGAGGGTTATAATTGAGTGACATTCTATAGCTCCTTCATTACTCTACCGCTGGTGTACTGGGAGAATGTGGGAGTGTATACTGCCCTCCACATATCTTCTGTCCCTGTGATCAATGAGTCGACTGGTCACTTTTGGCACATTTTAATCTGTGTAGAGGTTGGGATGGGATTGCCTCTCTCTAAGGACAGAGCAGGACTGTAAATGATTTGCTGGTGAACAGGAAGGAAGCGGAGGAGAGAAGGGCTTGCTGAGTGCCACCGTGCAGGAGATTCAAATGTGGCCAAAGGGGGAATTTATGACATTCATCAATGAGCCATTGGAAGGGAATGGTCAGTGTGATAATTGCTTTGAACCAACATAGTTTCCATGGAGAATTATAGTGTTGATACTTCTGCTTTTGTTTCAGATTTTGTTGGGTTGCTTTGTGGAAATCTATTTAAAAAGGGACATATGGAAGCATATCACATACTATAGTGTTTTAAAATCCCATATGGTTCCCCAAACAGGGTTAAATAAAAGCAGAGAGTTCCCATGTGAACCTCCAGGGAACGATCAAGATATGAGCAGATTGATGTGTATGTGATGTGTATATCCTGGAATACAGTACATATTCATAATCTGTGATTCTGTAGGCCTATCAGTTAGACGTGAAATGCTATAAAGTATGTTGACAGCTCCACTGAAGGTTGCAGCTTCCTCAGATGAATTTTGGGACATCACTGGGCTCCAAACACATACACACTCACAAGTGTGCGTGCACACACACACTGCCACCAGTATATAAGCCACAAATCACAGCTAGTTCCATGTCAGTGTATGATTCACAATATCTCACAGCTTCATAGAACCTTAAGCTTTCCTCTCCCTACTTAAACACAGCATTCCCCACAGGGGGGTGTACAATAAGACCTACGTCACATCACACATTCACATGGATTCATAGGGAGAGACTGCACTTGACTGCTCTCTCACCTGTCTCCATGTACCTCTATTGAAGATCATCAAATCTATCGCTAGGCTGAGCGCCTCAATACACCTCACTGTTAACCCACCCCCGCTCCCACTCAATAATCCTCTCCCTCAAGCTTCAGTCCTGTCTTTGTATTCCTGAACTCCTGGTCTCCATCGGTAACCGTTACCCAGGCAACAGAACAGACAGAGGGAAGGTGAGCAGTGAGGTAGAAGGAAGGAGAAAAAACAAATTCTAAACCAGGACATGGTTTCCCCAAGACAATCCAACCATGGTACACCGGTACAATGGCACAATGGTATGGCAATGAACACTGCTTTATGTGAGCTGCATGGCATTTCAGAAACAAATTCAGTTTTGGCCGTGAATCCAGCTGCACCACAATGGCACAATTCTACTCAGTGGTGGTGGCGGTGGTGTGTCTGTGTGTGTGTGCATGTGTTTGTGTGGGCTTGTGTGTGTGCGCGAGTGAGTGGAAGAAAAATGCCTTTCTAGGAGCCTTTAAGACTTGCCAGCCAGACGATCACACAAGTTGTAGCTACTCCTTCAATACCAGACTGGGCTGAGTGGAGCCTGGAATCAACACTGGGCTCACAAGCCCAGGTTTAGAAGAAGGAAGCTGAGCCACACAAGATGCCATAACATAACATCCCTGAAGCAATTATCAGCAGACAAAAAATGATCACTAAAAACATAGATCACCCAAGAAGAAACATTAGACATTTAAAACATTCATGCGACAAAAAGCAGGAATGGATGGCGTTCCCATAGAATCATATTCAATATTTTGGGACAAAGTAACGCCCCTATTTACACAAATGACAACACAAGTCGCGCAATTCAGTACTTCCTGGTTCCATGTATCAAAGTTATTTCAGTTATAGTAAAACCAGGAAAATCTGAAGAGTCCCCTGGTGATTACAGATCTATAAGTTTAATAAACAGTGACAATAAAATAATAACAAAGCTTATAAGCAATAGAATGGCAAAAGTGTAACCAGACTTTATACATATCAATCAAACAGGGTTTAGTAAACATAGACACTTACAAACAAATACAAGGGCATGTTTCAGTTGAAAACATGAAAATAGCTAGATATAGATTCATCAATAATGCTGTTGATGCTGAAAAAGCTTTTGACTGTCTTGAATGGCCTTTTCTATTCAAAACATTGGACGCCTTCAACTTTCCAGTAGAAATAATGCATTAAATAGACATTTTATATCAATATCCTAAAGCAAAAAATACATTATCTGATGAAATAGCTTTAGAAAGGGGCAGGGATGTCCCATCACATCCCTCCTGTTTGCACTGGCAATTAGACAGGACCCAAACGTAACAGGTATCAGTATTGGTAAACATGAATATAAACTAAACTTATTTGCAGATGATCTCCTGAAATACTTGACCAATATTGAAAGCTCAATGCCCCCTTTGCTAAAAATATATTTTCATAATACTCCAAAATCTCAGGATATGAAAAAAATAAACATATTGGCAATAGGAAAAATATCTCATGATCTACAGAAACCCTTTAAGTGGACCACAAAAAATATGAAATACTTAGTATGCTTAATAAGGTGACAACAAACAACACATATATACAGTGGGGCAAAAAGTATTTAGTCAGCCACCAATTGTGCAAGTTCTCCCACTTCATCATAGGTACACTTCAACTAAAATCCAGAAAATCACATTGTAGGATTTTTTATGAATTTATTTGGAAATATGGTGGAAAATAAGTATTTGGTCAATAACAAAAGTTTATCTCAATACTTTGTTCTATACCCATTGTTGGCAATGATAGAGGTCAAACGTTTTCTGTAAGCCTTCACAAGGTTTTCACACACTGTTGCTGGTGTTTTGGCCCATTCCTCCATGCAGATCTCCTCTAGAGCAGTGATGTTTTGGGACTGTTGCTGGGCAACACAGACTTTCAACTCCCTCCAAAGATTTTCTATGGGGTTGAGATCTGGAGACTGGCTAGGCCACTCCAGGACCTTGAAATGCTTCTTACGAAGCCACTCCTTCGTTGCCCGGGCGGTGTAATTGGGATCATTGTCATGCTGAAAGACCCAGCCACGTTTCATCTTCAATGCCCTTGCTGATGGAAGGAGGTTTTCACTCAAAATCTCACGATACATGGCCCCATTCATTCTTTCCTTTACACAGGTCAGTAGTCCTGGTCCCTTTGCAGAAAAACAGCCCCAAAGCATGATGTTTCCACCCCCATGCTTCATAGTAGGTATGGTGGTCAAAACTGTTCGCTGCTCTGGCCCCCCAATGGTGGAACAAACTCCCTCACGACGCCAGGACAGCGGAGTCAATCACCACCTTCCGGAGACACCTGAAACCCCACCTCTTTAAGGAATACCTAGGATAGGATAAAGTAATCCTTCTCACCCCCCCCCCCTTTAAGATTTAGATGCACTATTGTAAAGTGACTGTTCCACTGGATGTCATAAGGTGAATGCACCAATTTGTAAGTCGCTCTGGATAAGAGCGTCTGCTAAATGACTTAAATGTAAATGTAAATGTGTTCTTTGGATGCAACTCAGCATTCTTTGTCCTCCAAACACGACGAGTTGAGTTTTTACCAAAAAGTTATCTTTTGTTTTGATCTGACCATATGACATTCTCCCAATCTTCTTCTGGATCATCCAAATGCTCGCTAGCAAACTTCAGATGGGCCTGGACATGTACTGGCTTAAGCAGGGGGACATGTCTGGCACTGCAGGTTTTGAGTCCCTGGTGGCGTAGTGTGTTACTGATGGTAGGCTTTGTTACTTTTGTCCCAGCTCTCTGCAGGTCATTCACTAGGTCCGTGTGGTTCTGGGATTTTTGCTCACCGTTCTTGTGATCATTTTGACCCCACAGGGTGAGATCTTGCGTGGAGCCCCAGATCGAGGGAGATTATCAGTGATCTTGTATGTCTTCCATTTCCTAATAATTGCTCCCACAGTTGATTTCTTCAAACCAAGCTGCTTACCTATTGCAGATTCAGTGTTCCCAGCATTGTGCAGATCTACAATTTTGTTTCTGGTTTCCTTTGACAGCTCTTTGGTCTTGGCCATAGTGGAGTTTGGAGTGTGACTGTTTGATGTTGTGGACAGGTGTCTTTTATACTGATAACAAGTTCAAACAGGTGCCATTAATACAGGTAACGAGTGGAGGACAAAGGAGCTTCTTAAAGAAAATGTTACAGGTCTGCGAGAGCCATAAATCTTGCTTGTTTGTAGGTGACCAAATACTTATTTTCCACCATAATTTGCAAATAAATTCATTAAAAATCCTACAATGTGATTTTCTGGATTTTTTTTCCCTCATTGTGTCTGTCATAGTTGAAGTGTACCTATAATGAAAATTACAGGCCTCTCTCATCTTTTAAGTGGGAGAACTTGCACAATTGGTGGCTGACTAAATACTTTTTTTGCCCCACTGTATGTGTATGCTTTGTATTGTTTATAAAATATAAAATGAAATCCCCAAATTTTAATTGTAAAATATCTTAACATTTATGACATACACACATGCATCCCTATAGTATCCAGCCACTACATTAGCCTACTGTGTGTAGCCATCGTAATTGTAAAAGCAGTAGAAATTTCTAAACTACAATGCACAGCAGAACTATACCATAGCACACACGCACACAAGCTCGCTTGCACGCACGCACACACGCACGCACGCACGCACACGCACACACACACACACACACACACACACACACACACACACACACACACACACACACACACACACACACACACACACACACACACACACACACACACACACACACACACACACACACACACACACACACACACACACACACACACACACACACACATCATATTCTGTTGACGTTAGCCACAGTGCAGGAAGGCTTCATATGTAAAAACTGTCAAGCCTCAGTATTGAATTCTGATTGGGAAATCAGAGAGAGAGAGAGAGAGAGAGAGAGAGAGAGAGAGAGAGCATCAATCAAAGTGCTCGGAGGTATTACCAAACCACATCCAGAAGAAGGCAGCATTTGTGATGCTTCTATAGGCTTTGAATAGTCTCAGCATATTGCACTATAGCAATGACTTATCCAGACAAAACTATGAGCTATCCATACAAAACAATGAGCCAATACTTAGGAGAGATATGAGGCATTTCAAATGCAAGTATGAGGCATTTCAAGTTGTTCTCAACTTGATGCAATGTCCCAATAGACAGTATAGCCTTAATTGCTGGAAGGAAACTCTACCAGCATTGAATTCATTGGCATTGGAATTGCTTTTCCTCCTGCTGAGTTCTATCTGTTTTCATGAACCTCTAGGATACAAAAGAGTAATTATGTGCAGATCTACAGTGCAATCAAGTTAGGTCTGATGGGCTGGTCTGGAGCTTGGAGATGATGCTTCTTGTGCTGAAAGGGAGCAGACGGGGCTATTCCGTTGACTTGTCCTTCTTCCCGCCATCAGTCTATCCTACGCCTTCTCTCTCCTACTTGTATTTCATCTCTCTTTTCCACATTCTCTCTCTCTCTCTCTCTCTCTCTCTCTCTCTCTCTCTCTCTCTCTCTCTCTCTCTCTCTCTCTCTCTCTCTCTCTCTCTCTCTCTCTCTCTCTCTCTCTCTCTCTGCTCCCTCACATGATAGACCTCTTCGCCACAGTTTGCAGCAGCCCACACTTCACTGAAGCACTCCACAGTCTTCCACCCACTCTCTCAACGCCCCTACTTTCCAACTATTGATTTCTTCCGCTCATTATACAGGTGGCAGCCATAAGCCAGTCAGCAGGCTTCCCTAAGACTTATAGCAGTCTGCTCCTATTCTCCCTAAGGGACATGTAAAGGTACCTATATATCCTCTATAACCACAGCCTTCACATTGTAAATTTACTCCTATAATACACATCTCCCATGTTGTCCTTCTATGAGTGTCTCCTACAACAATAAAGTGCTGTTACATAGGCGTACGCTAAGTAGAGTTACAATGTGTGTGTGAGGAATGACGAGTAATGAAACAACCCTATTTAGGCCTAGCTAAGTGTCTGTAGGCCAAAGGTTTAAATGCTAGGGAGTATGGGATCTGACAGTCTACAACAGATACATGTGTATCTGATAACAGTGGATATTAAAAATGTCCCGCATCAAGTCCCGCTTAAATCAAACACGAATACTTCATCCCCCACAATGATTAGGTGTAAATCCAGTCAAATATGAATTTTCCCCATATACACACGTCTATAATATATATAAGCTCTTTATTTTAGATATCCACACAAGCCCTCGCTGGAGAGTGCAGGCAGAGAGGGAGGAAAATAATCTGTTGTGCTTTAAAGGAGGTCAATTAAAAATAACACAGTGGGCCACAGGGGGCTGTTCTCCGAAAGCACCTTAAGCCTTGTGCAAAGTTAATAACTCATGATGAGAAAACTCTGGCTTTGAACTGAGAATACAAATAGCACAGAAGACAAAGTGAAAGGCTTTCGCAAAGTTAAAAGTTATTAAAATGAAAGGCGATGTGCATGAAGGGGGGGGGGGGTTCTCAGCTTACAAGTACCCGCTAGAGAACACTGTCTGGCGTTCCCTTTAGACCACACATCAGATGTATCTACAGTGTTGCAGTCAACCTAAATAAATAACATCGTAAAAATACAAATAAATCACTGAATGTGGTCATGTTTTCAGAATATTTTGTTTAGTTGTATTTGCTTGTACGAATATGTTTTGTATTATTCTACAAAGGTCTACTGCAACACATATTTTCTTGCAATAAAAACACTACAATGTGACACATTTTATTAGTAATAGTAAGTAATACAGTCCAGTAAGAGCTTATTTTGACAACGTAAAACGTAAAACAGAATAATATCAAGCCGCAAGGTGCGCGGTCAAATTATTTTCCGGAAACATAAGTGCTAATGCTTGGTAACACATGTAAATAATAAATATTTGTCAAATGTATCCCTGAAAAAAATAGAACGAGGGTAATTTATTGATTTTATTGGAACCTGTATTGGGCCCTTACCCGTGCCTTCACACATGAATCCATCTCCCCGTCTCTATTATGCTCCTGATTTCACAGTCAGCACACAGCTTCGGTGGTTTGTCTGACCAAGACCCAAAAAGAAATTGGTTCCACTCTATAGAGATTTCATGGGCCTTGTTCCGTGTGCACCTGCCGAGCTGGCACTGTTTCTTATTTTCTCTCCCGGGTGTGAGCTATAGAGTGTGTGGAAAATTATGTTTTAGCTGCCTTCCCTGTCTCAATTAGGCCTGTTCTGTTTTTTATTTGGTGAGGCTCGGGCAACTGAGGCTCAAAGTCGACATCAGAATCACAAGAAGACTCTTGATCAGCATGGTCGACTTCAGGCTCAATATCTCATCCTTCATCCGACTCCAGCTCATCCAAAATCTGTAACATCTGCAACGCTGTCAGAGCGTCCATTCGTTTGGTTCGGCTTGCCATGATGAACTATACATGCTGTACGTTGAACTCAATGTATGATTTGAATCTCGCCTAGAGGAGATTCATTTCCAGCCTTTCAGAATAAAATAATTAGACAGCCCACAATGGCCACTATTCTTCAACATCATTACACTATTGTTCTAAATTCAAACCACCCTCTTCATCCTCCTTACCATTCAGATCATTCAAATTAAATCACCCTCTTCCTAACATCAAGACAGCAACAGCCCTTGAAGTGGCTCCACAGCACCTGGACATGTGTTGGAGGCCCTGCTGTAAGCTTGGACAGGGGAGGAAGCAGGCAAAATGCATGGGATCCTTGCCAGGGCCTCATAACGGACAGCCCCTGGTACTGTTACAACTATTACTCGGTACCCAGAGCACCAGGCCCTGCAGGATCTCCTGTCCTTCCCACATATGGTGATGCTCACTGGTTAGAGAAAGAGAGCACTGGCTGGAGGCAGGCAGCTCCTAGTGTCCTCATTGTAGGCTAATTTGGGGTAATTAGGCAGTTACAGCGGACCCACTGCTACCTGTGGCCTCATATACAGTATTCATATGTAGAGGATACAGTGATACAGTGTATAGACGGGGGAAGACAGCTATGGGGATACTGTGGAATAAACAACGAGTAGGGTGTATGATGAATGGCATTGATTTCAATGACAGTGCAGATATATATATATATACAGTTGAAGTCTGAAGTTTAAAAACACTTAGGTTGGAGTCATTAAAATGCCTTTTTCATGATATTTACTTGAATATATATTGTTTGCGCTCAATTTGAACCAACACATCAGACCGACAACAAATGGGCATGAGTAATGGAAAAAGGCTTATATTACAAGGGAGGAAATATAATATATTGCTACGATATACCAGACAGCTTATTTCTTATTTCCTTACTTTAGGGATTCCAAAACTTTGATCCCTTTTTTTTTTGCCACCCCACAATTTAATAAATCAAATCAAACTTTACTTGTCACTTCCCCCGAATACAACAAGTGTAGACCTTACCGTGAAATGTTTACTTACAAGCCCTTAAACCAACAGTCAGTGTGCGGGGGTACAGGTCAGTAACGAGGCTATATACAGGGGGTACCAGTGCCGAGTCAGTGTGCGGGGGTACAGGTCAGTAACGAGACTATATACAAGGGGTACCTGTACCGAGTCAGTGTGTGGGGGTACAGGTCAGTAATGAGGCTACAGTATATACAGGGGGTACCGGTACCGAGTCAGTGTGCGGGGGTACAGGTCAGTAACGAGGCTATATACAGGGGGTACCGGTACCGAGTCAGTGTGCGGGGGTACAGGTCAGTAACGAGGCTATATACAGGGGGTACCGGTACCGAGTCAGTGTGCGGTGGTACAGGTCAGTAACGAGGCTATATACAGGGGGTACCGGTACCGAGTCAGTGTGCGGGGGTACAGGTCAGTAACGAGGCTATATACAGGGGGTACCGGTACCGAGTCAGTGTGCGGGGGTACAGGTCAGTAACGAGGCTATATACAAGGGGTACCGGTACCGAGTCAGTGTGCGGGGGTAAAGGTCAGTAACGAGGCTATATGCAGGGGGTACCGGTACCGAGTCAGTGTGTGGGGGTACAGGTCAGTAACAAGGCTACAGTATATACAGGGGGTACCGGTACCGAGTCAGTGTGCGGGGGTACAGGTCAGTAACGAGGCTATATACAGGGGGTACCAGTACCGAGTCAGTGTGCGGGGGTACAGGTCAGTAACGAGGCTATATACAGGGGGTACCGGTACCGAGTCAGTGTGCGGGGGTACAGCTCAGTAACGAGGCTGTATACAGGGGGTACCGGTTCCGTGTCAGTGTGCGGGGGTACAGGTCAGTAACAAGGGCTATATACAGGGGGTACCGGTACCGAGTCAGTGTGCTGGGGTACAGGTTAGAGGATCCTTTGTACATGTAGGTAGGGGAAGTGACTATGCATAGATAATAAACAGTGAGTAGCAGCATTGTAGAAAACAAATGGAGTCTTATGGCTTGGGGATAGAAGCTTTTAAAGAGGTTCATGGTCCTTGACTTGGCGCTCCGGTACCGCCTGCTGTGCGGTAGCAGAGAAAACAGTCTATGACTTGGGTGATTGAAGTCTCTGACAATTTTATGGGCTTTCCTCTGACATCGTCTATTACATAGGTCCTGGATTGCAGGAAGCTTGGCCCCAGTGATGTCCTGGGCCATACGCACTACATTCTGTAGCACCTTGCGGTCAGATGCCGAGCAGTTGCCATACCAGGCGGTAATGTAACCAGTGCTTTAACCAGGGAATAAAAGCTCTCGATGGTGCAGCTGTAGAACTTTTTGAGGATCTGGGGACCCATGCCAAACGGTTTCAGTCTTCTGAGGGGGAAAAGGTTTTGTCGTGCCCTCTTCACGACCGCCTTGGTGTGTTTGGACCATGATAGATCGTTGGTGATGTGGACACCAAGGAACTTGAAACTCTCGACCCACTCCACTACAGCAATGTTGATGTGAATGGGGGCCTGTTCGGCCCACTATTTCCTGTAGTCCACGATCAGCTCCTTTGTCTTGCTCATATTGAGGGAAAGGTTGTTGTCATGGCACCAAACTGACAGTTCTCTGACCACCTCCATATAGGCCGTCTCATTGTTGTCAGGGATCAAACTTAATGATGGTGTTGGAGTCGTGTTTTGCCACGCAGTCGTGGGGGAACAGGGAATACTGGAGGGGACTAAGTACACACCCATGAGGGGCCACAGTGTTGAGGATCAGCGTGGCAGACGTATTGCTGCCTACCCTTAGCACCTGGGGGCGGCCCGTCAGGACGTCCAGGATCCAGTCGCAGAGGGAGGTGTTTAGTCCCAGGGTCCTTAGCTTAGTGATGAGTTTAGAGGGCACTATGGTGTTGAACGCTGAGCTGTAGTCAATGAACAGCATTCTCACATAGGTGATCCTTATGTCCAGGTGAGAAAGGGAGGTGTGGAGTACGATTGAGATTGCGTCATCTGTGGATCTGTTGGGGCGGTATGTGAATTGGAGTGGGTCTAGGGTGTGACCAGTATTTCAAAGCACGGCTTCATGGCTACTGACGTGAGTTCTACGGGGCCTTAATCATTTAGGCAGGTTACCTTTGCTTCCTTGGGCACAGGGACTATGGTGGTCTGCTTGAAACATGTAGGAATTACAGACTCAGAAAGGGAGAGGTTGAAAATGTCAGTGAAGACACTTGCCAGTTGGTCCGTGCATGCTTTGAGTACACGTCCTGAAAATCCATCTGGCCCCACGGCTTTGTGAATGTTGACTTGTTTAAAGGTCTTGCTTACATTGGCTACTGCGAGCATTATCAGACAGTCATCCAGAACAGCTGGTGCTCTCCTGCATGCTTCAACGTTGCTTGCCTCGATGTGCGCATAAAAGGCATTTAGCTCATCTGGTAGGCTCGCGTCAGATAGAAGTTATGTGATCAAAGGCCAATGTTTACTTTTAAAATTTGGTCTACGACAGTCTATTACAAATCATTTTGACAGTATTTCAATCTGAAGACAGGATAGTTTGAAGTGACTGAAATGCATCAGAAAAGGAATTTCAGAAGATAATCCGGTAATATTTTTGTTACAAACTCTGAGTAGAAAATAATATAATCAGAGATATATCCCAAAGTCTGTTTAGTGCCTGGTCATGTCCACTCGGTTCCAATGGCTTGTGGGCATAGCAGAGAGAAACAGCACATACGTACATGTTCCTGAGACCCTTATCTTTGAGTGATAATATTTTGTAGCTTAAACCATTCAATAGATAGAGCCACATTTCTAAGAAGAAAACAGAAGCCACTCTTTTTATTACCACAGCATCTAGCAGCTACTGGAGGTTACTGATATAACCCCGGTTCTATGAACCACGCAACCCTATTTTAACATCCGGTGACCCCACATGGGGAATTACAACCCCTAGTTTGGGAAACCCTACTTTGTCTGGGGCTTTATGCTTTGACCAGGGAATAAAAGCATCTCTCACTTTCTCTCTCATGGCATACTGACACAGTCAAAATGTCTCCAGTCATTGGAATCGGAAACGCGGAGGCGGCCTAAGTTGCTCAGCACAGTGCAAGACAGATGAACCACACTTTGTTGTGTTGCGGCACTAGCATAAAAACGCTAGCAACGTTTTAAACATTGATCACCCCTGACAGGCAGCACGGAGAATGATGATACATTTATGTGGATCGGGTGGAAAAGTGACACTCAGCTCTTCCCATTTCAGCAGAATGTCTACTGCTTTATTTTTTACTCTGAACATTAAACTGGGAAAAATATTCACATTCAGATTTTGTCTGTCTTGCAAATCATACACTTGTTTCAGTTAAAGTTTGGCAGCTTTTCAAGCAAGGGAATTTTACTCTGTAACCTTGCACACTAAAAGACTTCAAGAAAACAAACCTTCAGCAGCTTATGCAGTCTAGCCTCTTCTGGATGACACATACAGTGGGATCGGGAATTATTGTAAATATTATTGTAAATAATACAAATACTGAGCTAGATTCTTTGCAAAAAAACAACAAATTATATTATTTTATACTAATACAATTGCTCAGAGAAACAAAAACATCTCAGAAAGATGGGTGATAAAATAATTGTGCCACCGTTTTCAATAGTCCAGCACCGTCCCTTTGCGAGGATAACAACACTGAGCCATTTTCTAAAATGTTTTATGAGATTGGAGAACACATTGGAATGGATCTTAGAACAGTCCACTATACAGAATCTTTCCAGATCCTTCATATCCTTCGCCTGCACTTCTGACTTCCGTCCTCTCCAATTCAAACCACAGGTCTTCAATAATAATACTAACTTTTTGTATAGAGCCTTTCAATACAAGTAACAAAGTGCTTCACATCATACAATATAAGTACTGACAAAGAAACAAATACAGGAGGAAGGAGAATTATATAATCATCAATTAAGATCATATTTATAAAAGTGTGTCTTCAGAAGGGATTTAAAAAGAGGCACTGAATCTGCAAGCCTGAATTCCACTGGCAGACCATTCCCAATTATACGGTCCCTAAAGGCAAACATCTGGTCTCCTTTCGTTTTCAACCTAGAATTGGAATGGTCAACAGTGCCCTGCCAGAGGAGCTCTGGCGCTATAGAAGGGGGCTAAACCAAGCCAAGCAAATGTGATCATTCAAATGTTTCCATCTGTTCTAAAAGTGACTGGTAGCCAGTTTAGATAAGCTATGTGTGATATGGTTACATTTTCACTGTTTGTCACGCCCTGGCCATAGAGAGGCTTTTTATTCTCTATTTTGGTTAGGCCAGGGTGTGAGTAGGGTGGGCATTCTATGTTATTTTTTCTATGTTTTTGTATTTCTTTGTTTTTGGCCGGGTATGGTTCTCAATCAGGGACAGCTGTCTGTCATTGTCTCTGATTGAGAACCATACCTAGGTAGCTCTTGCCCACATGGGTTTTGTGGGTAGTTGTTTTCTGTTTCTTATCTGTACCAGACAGAACTGTTTCGGGTATTCTTTTTGTCATTTTTGTATTAAGTGTTCAGTTGCTAATAAATTAATTATGAAGACGTACCACGCTGCACCTTGGTCCTCACCTTCTTCTCTTGAATGCCGTGACACTGTTAAAAGTCTTGCTGCAGCATTTTCAATGAACTGTTGATTGAGTCATGTATACTGTACAAAGAGTTGCAGTAATCTAGGAGTGAAGAAATAAAAGCACTGGGGTTCAAGTCCGGAGACTGAGACGGGCCATTGCAAACTTATATTTTGTGATCAATTAAGCATTTGTTTGCGGATTTTGAAATAGAGGTCTCTGCCCAGGCATACCAGTGGTGGGTTTGGCCTTCGAAAGAACAATGCATATGCAGAAAATACCTCATCCCTACTGTAAAATATTATGGGAGATCTTTGATGTTGTGGGGCTATTTTGCTTCCACTTGTCCTGGTACTCTTGTTAAGGTAAACAGCATCATTAGCTATCCTAACTTCCAGAACATTTTAGCCAAAAACCTTGTTGCCTCTGCTAGGAGGCTGAAACGTGGCCTCAAGTGAATCTTTCAGCAAGACAATATCCTTAAGCACAAAGAAATGATACACTGACCACAAAATCAACATTGTGCAATGGCCATCTCAGAAAACCAGTGGTTTGAAATGAAAAGGGCAGTCGATAAGCACAGACGAAGGACATCAAGGATCTGGAAAGATTCATTATTTTGTAAAAACATATTTTGCATACAATATAGCTCAGTATTTGTATTATTTATTTGAGGGAAAAAAAAATACTATCTTTATCAAGAGATCCAATAATTCCGGACCCCACCTTATGTGTTATGTACCCAATGATCTACGGAGTTTTGAACACAGCACTTTACAACAGTTGTAAATAAAGGGGAAACTTAAACCACAATTGTTTGCTATGTATTTATCACAGGATGCGAGTGATATATGCTTGTATGTCCCAGAGGAGAGAAAAACTCTGTTGTTTAAACGGCAATAAAGGCATTGCTGCTGACGTGGCTTAATGGATGTGTTGTGAGGAACCTCCATTCGTCTTTGGAAGTGAGATCAACCCTTTTCTTCCCTCCCAGCACTGAGATTAGCTAGCTGAATATAATCTCCCCATAGGCTTATACGGGCTTGACATTTGATAGGCTAATGTTAGTGAAGCTATCATGGTGTCTGCTGAAATACCACCGCTGGATATTCTCTGTAATGATGTCAGGGGAATATTCATTCCTTTACCTTTGCTCATCATTTCAAGTGAGGAGAGAGAGATAGAGACAGAGAGTGTGTGATAGAAAGAGAGAGTAGTTTCTTATTAAGCAGTGTAATTTGAATCTGTCCAAGAGAGACGCCAAAGGGAATAGGAATGGACATAACAATTTTGACTGTGACAAAAAAAAAAATGCTGCTTTGGCTGCAAGCGAGCTCAGATACTGTCAATATTGTGCTGCATGAACGGAAGGCACTGCCACAGTGCACTAATGTGTTTATTTGGCATATTGTAATTTAAATATCTCCCTCTAATTCAGTGGCTGACTGCTAGTTCTCTCCTTTCTCTCTATTCCACAACAACAAATCCTTCAGTCCTTGTCATCTGTTCCTGTCAAGGCCCAAGCAAAGCCTGTAATCAAACACTACCAGGGTGTAAACAAAAGTGTGGAAGCAAGTAATGCCTTTATTGACTGCCAAACTTGAGCTCGCCATCATTGGCTCGCACTCTGACCAATGGCACACAACAGTTTGTCATTGGCTGCAGTATTGATACCATTCCAACTTCAATGACTGATATAGTTGCCTTGATGCTCCTGAATTAAAGACAAACCCTAAAATGAAAACACAACATGGCCGCCATAATCATATCCATCTATTATACAAATGTGGATGGTAACAAGTAATTTAATGAAAAATGTCTTACTACAGAACCACCCAATTTAGAAAGTCACTGAACAAATATATAAACATAACATATAAAGTGTTGATCCAATGTTTCTTGATCCAAAAAAAAAAAAAAGATCTCAGAAATGTTCCATATGCACAAAAATCTTATTTCTCTCAAATGTTGTGCACAAATGTGTTTACATCCCTGTTAGTGAGCATTTCTCCTTTGCCAAGATAATCCATCCACTTGACAGGTGTGGCATATCAAGAAGCTGATTAAACAGCATGATCATTACACAGGTGCACCTTGTGCTGGGGGCCAATAAACTGCCACTCTAAAATGTGCCATTTTGCCACACAACATAATGCCACAGATGTCTCAAGCAATTAGCATGCTGTCTACAGGAATGTCCACCAGAGCTGTTGACAGATAATTTAATGTTAATTCCTCTATCATAAGCCGCCTCCAACTTTGTTTGAGATAATTTGGCAGTACGTCAAACTGGTCTCACAACCGCAGACCACGTGTAACCACACCAGCCCAGGACCTCCACATCCGGCTTCTTCACCTGCGGAATCGTCTGAGACCAGCTACCCGGACATCTGATGAAACTGTGGGATTCCACAACCAAAGAATTTCTGCCCAAACTGTCAGAAACCGTCTCAGGGAAGCTCATATGCATGTGCAATGTCCTCACCAGGGTCTTGACCTGACCGCAGTTCAGCATCGTAACAGTCTTCAGTGGGATCTTCACTTCTGTATGGTGCCGTGTGGGTGAGTGCCCCATAGTGGCGGTGAGGGTATGGTATGGGTAGGCATAAGCTACGGACCACGAACAGACAGCATTTTATTGATAGCAATTTGAATGCAGAGATATCGTGACGAGATCCTGAGACCCATCACCTCATGTTTCAGCATGATAGTGCACGGGCCGATGTAGCAAGGATCTGTACACAATTCCTGGAAGCTGAAAATGTTCCAGTTCTTCCATGGCCTGCATACTCACCAGACATTTTATCCATTGAGCTCTAGATTGATATTTACGACAGCGTGTTCCAGTTCCCGCCAACATCATGCAACTTTGCACAGCCATTGAAGAGGAGTGGGAAAACATTCAACAGGCCACTCTATGTGAAGGAGATGTGTCGCGCTGCATGAGGAAAATGGTGGTCACACCAGATACTGACAAGTTTTCTGATCCACACCCCTACCTTTTTTTTAAGGTACTTGTGACCAATAGATGCATATCAGTATTCACAGTCATGTGAAATCCATAGATTAGGGCCTAATGAATTTATATCAAATGACTGATTTCCTTATATGAACTTTAACTCAGTAAAATCTTTGAAATTGCTGCATGTTGCATTTATATTTTTGGTCAGTATAATTCAGTGAGACGAAGAGTAATTTTAGGCATAGGTCTAAAGGACAATTATCTCTTCTGAGTAGATCACTTTCCTAATAACACTTCATTCTCGAACTTTACACCCCGGTCCCATTCAGCTGCTGGCTACTGTGCCTGTTTAATTGATTGATTGGGTATTCATGACGCGATACCATGCACATTTGTAAAATGAAAGGAACCGAAAGGTGGCCGGGAACAATTAAACATGGAACAATTAAAACAGAACAATAACTGAATGTGTCCCTGCACATTATGTCAGCTTGTTTCGGTAAAGTCGCAATTATGGGCGGACACTGTGTGTGTAGGGACCTGTGAGCTCTGTGTGCCTTAGTGACCCTCCACTCTCTGACCATCGATCACCAATGACTGGTTAATTATAAAGTGGTGGTTCCGAGCTTGTAGGGTGGTGCTCTTTTCCTCTGCGCATATCCTGCAGGAGAGTGATGATAAGGATACTATTCCTATACCTTTACACAGTAAACCTAATATGAAGGAATGAGCCTAGGAATGGACGGAGTGGTGTGAAAATTTCACGAGGTTCATGGTTGTAAAAGAGAAGTGAATACTAGTCTGCAGTGCTTGTCTAAAGGGTAGCGTTTCACACATATCCATATTGACAGTATACAAATGGATGCCTTTTCGATTTCTGCTTTGGAAGATACTGTTTGTACACCCAGCACTCATGCCAAGATCTAGTCACTTTTACCCCCTACCCACATGTACATACTGCATTACCTCAATTACCTTAACTACCTCATACCCCTGTACATTGACTCAGTACTGGTACTCCTTGTATAACCTATTGGTTTTTATTGTCTTACTGTTTCCTTTTTATTTAGCAAATATTTGTCTTACTTTTTTAACTCTGCATTGTTGGTAATGGACTCGTAAGTAAGCATTTCACTGTAAAGTTTACATTCGGCTCATGTGACCAATACAGTTTGATCTCTGAGAGAATGTGAAGATTATGTTCCGTACCATGACATATGAAAGGCTCGGTAGCTGCTAGCCGTTATTTAGCAATTCCACAGTATGGTCAACATGAGCACGAAAAAAGAAATAGCTTATTTTTACTAATTAAACTACTTTCATATTTACCTTGAATGTGTGTATTCTGAAGTAATGACTACATCTGGCCTTTTTATTTGTCAAATTGAATGTTATTGTTGCTACAAAACAGGATACGAAGTCTTAAAATAAGTATTTTCACTCAACCAGATTTCATAGCTTTTGGCATTGGCTCACAGAACTTGTTCTGATACATCCGCCCCCCTATGTCTCTGACCAAGTCGGAAGGTTAATGAAACTTTAAGTATGGAATTATACAAATCTAGTGAAGAGAGAATGCTGATTTGGACAGGCAGTGTCACATCCATAATGTTTTTTTGTGGAAAGGTTGTTACTGTGGACGCGTTTCGAGTATGATTGTATGCAAACAGTCTGCGCAAGCTAACTTTCAACAGTACTCGTTCTAGGTTTAACAGATGTGACCATTACGGACGGTTCATAACATAATCAGCGACTCACTAGTCAGCATCGCTGCATAACGAAATCATGACAAAATGTTAATGCCCTTCCTACTGCTTCTGAAGTGTGTTGATGTTAGCAAACAAGCTAGGGTGATCTATTTCGGGTGTACTCAAGTTCTCATATGAACTGCAGGCATGCATTGTTCTGCTAACTGGAGCATTGCTCGTGATCACATGGCATAATAAAGGTCTTTAAAAATCCACAAGCACCTTACACCGGTCATGCAGAGTTTGTTGACTTCCTTGAGTAAGTGCGGGTATCGGCCAGAGTTATAGCCGCTACTGTTATAGCCTCGCTACTGTATATAGCCTCGCTAGTTATTTTTCACTGTCTTTTTACTGTTGTTTATATTTCTTTACTTACCTATTGTTCACCTAATACATTTTTTTTTGCACTGTTGTTTAAAGCCTGTAAGTAAGCATTTCACTGATTTGATTTGATACTGGTCTGTATCCATGTAGTCTGCCCTGCACGTGCTTGTGAATTGCAGCAGTCAAGCCTGAGGTGATTTACGATCTGTCAAGAAATGTCTACGAAAGTGCAAACCCTGTGCCACTGGTAGGTTATAATTCAATGAAATGTCGTTTTTTTAGCATTTCATGTAATGAAAACAAAGAAATGTATAGTAGATATAGTAGAGATGATAAGGGATGAGTGAGGAATGAGTCCAGCAAGCTAAAAATGAAATGAAATGGGTGTATGAATCACTGAGTCTTGGGTTAGAGGTACAGTGCATTCAGAAAGTATTCAGACCCTTTCCTTTTTTCCATATTTTGTTACTGTCACGAATCCCGCCGAAGATGGTGCCTCTTCCTGTTCGGGCGGCGCTCGGCGGTCGTCGTCGCCGGCCTAATAGCTGCCACCGATCCCCTTTTCTGTTTCATTTAGTTGTGTCTGATTAGTTGCACCTGTTTCGTGTTTAGGTTTTGGTTGTGGGCTATTTAAACCCAGTAGGCCCGCCGGCTTTTGTGCTTTTGGGCTTATTTTTCTGTTTATGGTGTTTGATTATTTTGTGGTATTCATTTTACCGATCAGTTTCGTCCTGTTTGTTTGGACTGGGTCTTTACGCACCCTTGCGTGTGTGGCGTGACCGTCTCTCTGGTTTTTTGGAAAATAGAGATCCACATCTTTTGAACTACCCTGCTCTCTGCACCTGACTCCTCCACCTACTACTTATAGAAGCCTTGACAGTTATGTTAGAGCCTTATTCTAAAATGTATTAAATAAATGTTTTGCCTCATCAATCTACACACATTTCCCCATAATGAGAAAGTGAAAACAGGTTATTATAAATGTTTGCAAATGTATAAAAAATAACAAACATAAACACCTTATTTACATAAGTATTCAGTCCCTTTGCTATGAGAGCTGAAATTGAGCTCTAGTACATCCTGTTTCTATTGCTAATCCTAATCCAACTTGATACACCTGTGGTAAATTCAATTGATTGGACATGATATGTAAATGCACACAACTGTCTATATAAGGTCCCACAGTTGGCATTGCATGTCAGAGCAAAAACCAAACCATGAGGTCAGGGAGGTGACCAAGGCCTCGATGGTCATTCTGACAGAGCTCTAGAGTTCCTCGGTGGAGATGGGAGAACCTTCCAGAAGGACAACCATCTCTGCAGCACTTCACCAATCAGAAGCCACTCCTCAGTAAAAGGCACATGACAGCCCGCTTGGAGTTTGCCAAAAGACACCTAAAGGACTCTCAGACCATGAGAAACAATATTCTTTGGTCTGATGAAACCAATATTGAACTCTTTGGCCTGAACGCCAAGTGTCAAGTCTGGAGGAAACCTGGCACCATCAGGTGAAGCACGGTGGTGGCAGCGGCATGCTGTGGGGATGTTTTTCAGCAGCAGGGACTGGGAGACACCTCAGGATCGAGGGAAGAATGTATGGAGCAAAGTACAGAGATCCTTGTTGAAAATCTACTCCAGAGCGTTCAGGACCTCAGACTGGGGGTGAAGGTTCACCTTCCAACAGGACAACAAACCTAAGGACGCAGCCAAGACAACGCAAGAGTGGCTTCGGGACAAGTTCCTGAATGTCCTTGATAGGCCCAGCCAGAGCCTGGACTGGAACCTGATCGAACATCTCTGGAGAGACCTGAAAATAGCTGTGCAGCGATGCTCCCCATCCAACCTGACAAGAGCTTGAGAGGATCTGCAGAGAAGAATGGGAGAAACTCCCCAAATACAGGTGTGCTAAGCCTGTAGCGTCATACCCAAGAAGACTCATGGCTGTAATTGAAAGCGCAAATATTTATGTAATTGTTGAGGTATTGCAATAAAAATATTGATTTTCAAATAAAGAATTGTAAATGCATTTTTTTGTACATTTGTGCATTTATGTTTGATTAAGATGGGACAATGAGTGCACTTTGATAGCCTACACAATAATTATTCAAGGTACTGGTGATTTCTGGGTTCTTTGAGGTGCACAGCATTTTCAGATGACAACAAAAGTATCATGATGAAGTTTGGTGAAGAAATCTTTAATATATAAACACTCATTTTTTAGTGTCATAAGGTCCTTAACAGAGAATGTCACAGCCATAACGGTACATTTTCCTCTAAAATATATATTACAATTTGTATATTTTCTTCATTGTTGTTTTAGTGTGCAGCCAAGCTTTACTTTCAAATTGGCATAAATTCATATTTGACCCTAAAACTTTGAGATTCACAGACTTTTGTCTATGTGTCTGCTCTCCCAAAAATGTCTGTCCATTTACATCACATCCAAAACGCAAGTTGTTGTTGTTCCGATTCTTCAAAGTAGTATGACTTATAATTTTGTAATTATGTGTCAACACTTCCCCTATAAAGGGTTCTATAAATATACACAATAACATTTTGTTTATGCTTGATAAGTCAGTTCTGTGACGCTGGAATTGTGTCCCATTCAGTATACCACCTGTCCTCCAAATGAACCGAAACGTGTCATTTATGTGAGAAATGTCCGCCCTACCACCACTATGGCTGACAACAAATAGTTTATTTATTTTTGAAACTAGACAAGAGGATCCTTACTATGCCAGAAACAGATCTACATACCTAGTCCTCATATCCTTATGCAAGTCTTAGCTCAAGATTCCTACATCATGAATGGGTTCTGTTCTGGCCGGAAGGGAACAGAAATTGCTCTCTCTCTCTTTCTCTCTCTCTCGCCGGGTGGTTTTGTTTAATGCACGGGCAGTACATCTCGCATGCCTGATCAAACAGCCACTGCGACTCTTTTGTGGCGGCAAAGTGGTTAGCGCTAGGTGTTAATAATTCCACGCACCACACTTCCTTCCCGCGCTCCGAGGGGAATGTAAAAGGATCTGTCAGAAACTGATTCATCACTATCGATTCCATTTAATTCATATGTGTGCATGAATGGCTCTGTCAGATGGGAGGGAAAACATTCTAAAGTAGGCTTTTGTTTCCTCTCCTTCCAGTTCCTTCTCTTTTTGAGAGCCGAAAATTATAGCTTGGAAATAGCTGCTCTTCAATGTTTTCAAATGATCTCCCCACAGCCTTTGCACAATAATAGAAGTATGAAGGCCACCAGAGCAACTGGGTTTACACATAATGCCCAATTACTGGTAAACGGCATGGATCAATGGTAATGACAAGGGAGTGCAAAGCAAGCCATCCTCTTCTCAGTCCCTATGTTAAACCTACCAAGGTGCTTCCGAAGCTATTAGTACATGTTAATAACACAGTAGTGGGCTGATTTCCAATGGGCTTATTCAGGCTTTATAACTATAGGTCAGTGTTATCCTGACACCTGTCAGCAAACGCCCCAAGGTAACCACCCAAAGAGGAGTGAAAAACAAAAGCCTAGCCGACCACCACTACATTCAGTGTGGTACCTTTAATGCGAGTGTTTGATAACTCCATGTCGAGGATGAGAGCAAAAATCAATGGCGTCCCATAAAGCCCTCCAGGCAAGGCAGCTGGAACAAACACAACATTAGCCATGCAGGGAGCGGAGCTGCTGTAAACGCTTATGTAAAGGGAGCAGACGAGTGCTGGCGCATGCTAATGTTCCCCCGTACAACCAGACCGGCTCGGACCAGGCCAGACGGGGGGTGACTGAGGCGTGGGAGGTCATGACGGAGGGTCTGAGTCAGGACTGATCAAGCTAGGGGCTCTAAGTCTGACTGATCCTGGTTGACCAGCCTCATAGCACCAGGACAATTCTTGGTAACGGCAGAAAACTTGCCTTGAATTAATAGTCAATGGTTTTAAATATGCCAGTGAGCAGTCAACATAGAGCAAAGGAAAGCATGGCCATCTTGACCACATGTCTATACTGCATACCAATTCAAAGGTATAAATACATTTTTCCTGAGGGGCCATTTCTCTCAAGGCGTAATTTATGCATGTGTCATGTACCCTTTTCCCTAATCAAATCTTTCCAAATAACTAGAAGAGTTAAGAGAGGCTAATGAGAGAAGTTGGTCGTGGAAGCACAGGTGGGAGCCAAATTAAATCACATTCTGGGCAGCTAATGGCCACAGGGCCACATGGTTGAGACCCATGATCCGACTCTACTTTTTCTTCATTGAATAACACAACATTTACCTTTTGGCCCTCATGTCCGTAATTTTAACAACCTGTATTGAAATCCCTTATTTACTTATGAGTAAGAGGAAGCTCATTATCTGAATCGCTAGCTCGTACAGCTGGCAGCAGCCTATGATCTGAAACACAGCGAAGGTCTAAGTGAAACCTATAAAATTATCATTATCCTGGCGTTCCTTCGCTAGTTCGACATGATTGACAAGCCAGCCAATTAGAGAGGAAGAATGTTCCTGAAGTGAGTTTAATGCGACGCCCGAAGCTTCTTGAAAGCAGCTTCAATTGTTGTATTTTGTGCTGTTTTTGGGATTGCAGTTCAAATAAGGGAATGTGTATTGGGGGGGAATTGTAGTTGGATGTTAATGTTAAGATCATATTCCGCATGTCTATGTTCTCATTGATATGGTAATAGGGATATACAAATATTAACTATGATCACTGTAGTGTAAAAGTTTACTTTGAAAACAAGAGTAATTGTGTTTTTATTTAGCACACAAAACTGCATATTTAACTTGTCAGGGATTAAAAGTTATGCGCTTGGAAACTTCACTTTGCAACTAAGTTGAACAGAAGGCAACGTTTCTACCGTCTAAAGATCTCAAATCACTGCCCTTCACTGCTATTGTATAAAACGGTGGTCTTCCATTAACGGGTACGGTAAGTAGAAATGAAAGATTTGCGAAGGACAGTTGTTATAAAACCCTGAAGGTCTGCTGAAAGTAACGCATCCCCTGGGGCAGGAAATGTGCCCTTGTGAGCTCCATACCGCACATTATTTAAGGTGATATGATGCTTAATGTGAACCCACTGTCCTTGAATAAAGACACATGAGACTGGGGAAGGTCTGACCATTAAACATACACATTAATCCGGGAAGTTACTAAGAATTTAAGCTGGAAAGCATTACCTTTATTATATTGTATTACATACATTTTAACCGTATTTCACAATCCCATCTGTCACATTGACTGATTGGAATCATGCACAAGTTGCAAGGACATACCCATTCCCTGCGTCAATGTTTCTTTTGGAACTCGATCTAACATAGCATATAGACAGCAAAAAAGTGCAGAACTGAAAGAGTAACATTGAGGGTATATTGGTTTGTCAATTATATGTATCTATATTTCTGCAATTGATTTAGTGTGGAAGAACTCCAGAGCACACAATCTCAATGTAATTTACACAAAAATGTTATATTAACACAAATAACAAAAGCATTTCAATTCCAACAATATGGACGATCAACACAAATCAGAATAAACTGCACGATCAATGCAGAGTTCCATGTCAATAAGATGTCTTTCCCGCATACATGTCAGTATTGAGATCTGCCTCTCCCTGACTGAGACGGTGATGTCCACAGCAGGCTGAGGGAGGTCTGTTTTGGAGAGACTAAATGTAGGAGGAATGGAGAGAGTGAGAAATAGACAGCTCAATGCCAAAAGAATAGAGTACTCCGACTTGAACCTGCCACAGAACTGACAGAATTACACTTAATGATGCTCACTCAAAGAGCCAGGAGACATCCTGGGCCCAGAGGCCACATGTGTACACCTTGACTCCTCATCCCAGCCAGATCTACACTAGATGGGTAAAAGTATGTGGATACCTGCTTGTTGAACCTGCTTGTTGAACACTTAATTCCAAAATCATGGGTATTAATATGGAGTTGGTCCCCCCTTTGCTGCTATAACAGCCTCCACTCTTCTGGGAAGGTTGTCCACTAGACGTTAGAACATAGCTGTGGGGACTTGCTTCCATTCACAAGAGCATCAGTGACGTTGGGCACTGATAGTGTGCAATTAGGCCTGGCTCGCAGTCCGCGTTCCAATTCATCCCAAAGGTGTTCAATGGGGCAAATATCAGGGCTCTGTGCAGGCCAGGCAAGTTCCTCAATAACGACCTCGACAAACCATTTCTGTATGTAACCTCGCTTTGTGCACGGGGGCATTGTCATGCTGAAAACGTAAAGGGCTTTCCCCAAACTGTTACTCCAAAGTTGGAAGCACAGAGTCGTCTAGAATCTCATTGTATGCTGTAGTGTTAAGATTTCCCTTCTCTGGAGCTAAGGGGCCTAGCCCGAACCACAAAAAAACAGCCCCAGACCATTATTCCCCCCTCCACCAAACTTTACAGTTCGCACTATGCATTGGTGATCTTAGGCTTGTGTGTGGCTGCTTGGCCATGTAAACCCATTCATGAAGTTCCAAGTTCTTGTTCTTGTGCTGACGTTGCTTCCAGGGGCAGTTTGGAACTCGGTAGTGAGTGTTGCAACCAAGGACAGACAAGGTTTATGTGTTACACGCTGCGAGCTTGTGTGGCCTACCACTTTGCGGCTGAGCAGTTGCTGCTCCTAGACATTTCCACTTCACAGTAACAACACTTACAGTTCACCGGGGCAGCTCTAGCAGCGCTGAAATTTGACAAACTGACTTGTTGGAAAGGAAGCATCCTATGACGGTGCCACAGTGAAAGTCACTGAGCTCTTCAGTATGGGCCATTCTACTGCCAATGTTTGTCTGTGGAGATCGCATGGCTGTGTGCTCGATTTCATACACCTGTCAGCAATTGGTGTGGCCGAACTAGCCGCATCCACAAATTTGAAGGGTTGTCCACATACCTTTGGCCATGTAGTGTACTTCCTCCCCCTTCCTTACTATTCAATATCCTTCCCCCATTTCACAGATGATGAGATTACACACAGACACACATGCCGCCATTCACATCAAGTCACAGTAGGAGTATCAAAAGAAAACCAAGAGCGGTGACTGAAAGCATGAAATAAGGTCTGCTCTGAGTCTGAACCCCCTTTAGATCACACAACCAGCTGACCTGGAATAACCTCTGGCGCATCACTCAGTAGAGTGATATCAGTAGAGCCTGCTGATGTTTATGCCCCAGAACAGTGCTGTGCTAGTCAGCAGAGGAACACACTGAGGGTGGGTGAGAGATTTGCAGACTAAAGCATATCAGTGCATTGGACAGCACGGATGGATGAGACACATGATACAGCAGTTCACCTGAGGACAGTGAGTCAACAGGCAAAGAAAAATGAGAGAGTGGTGAAGAGGTGGTAAGAGAGAGAAAGAGAGGATGTGGCGAGAGATATGAGGATGGGGTGTTGCGGGGTCAAGAGGGGGTAAGAGTGTGTGTTTCTTACCATAACAGAGATGTGCAGCAGGTGCATGTGTTCGTGCAGGACGTGAGCAGGCTCCTGGGCCGTGGGCACGGTTGTCTGTATCAGTTGCTCAGAGTTGCTCATGGACACGTGGAAATACAGCGTTCCATTCTCCAGCCACTGCTGCTTCCAATGCACCTGAGAGATGTCTGCCCCCAAACCTGACATCTCTACAGATAGGAAGAGAAAGAAATAGATTTTGTGACAACCTTAAACAATTGACACTTTTAACAATTAACACGATTTATTTTGTGGGTGTGTGTATGTTTGCATCGGTATGTGTGTGGATGCGTGCATGCATGTGTGCATGTGTGCATGTGTGCTTGTTTATCTGTGTCTGAAAGACGCACATGAGCATTTGGGGAAATTGAACGGAAAGTTCAGGGGTGACTGAAGTCTGTGAAAAGTTTTGTATTAACATTCTAGTGAAGTGCTTGCTCTCTCTTAAGGTCAAGACTCGGCTGCTCCGTAGAGCTAGCTGTATCAACAGACACTCTTAGGAGGGATAAGGCTACATTTCTGTGCAATCCTACACTGTGTCAAATAGGTAGAGAGGTATTTGGGAACTGAATTGAATTTCCAAGCAGTTTACATGATATCTGTATAATGATGACTGCTTCCCAACCAATAAGTTAAAACTCTGCCGTTAATCCAGAATTGATTGATCAAAAACTCTAGGTCAGTAAAACGTCACGGGCCTAACAAACAACATTAATCATCATGGTGGATAGCTTAGACCTTTGCTTGCACACTCCCTGTTTGTATGAGCAGACTTAAAATCAGTAGCGTAGTAACTAATGGGGACAAGACAATGGGTATGCCATTCTGGTCGCTATCTGTCACCTAGGATTCAATTTTATTGTCAATAGCGGTTGAGAAAACGCTGCCTCGCTGTGCTCCGTCCTCTCGCTATCTCCACAAATCTTCAACAGTCCTGTAAACCTAATGAATACATTAGCGCGAACAGGCCATCAGCATTAACATAAAGAGCTACGACACCAGAGGGGAAGTGGATCAGTTAAAAAAGGAAAAAGAAAAGGCGCAACCTTGAAAAATGTAAACGAAGGCGGGTAAGATCGGACTCAGAGGGCAAATTGATGGGAGAGAAATAAAGCAGGCACGAAAATAACCAAGCTGGCCAGATAGGGATCAAAGCACAGGACTGTGACGCTATCGACAACTGGGGCTCCGCATCGCTGGGTACCGAGACAGCCTCTGGGAGCTATGTGCTTGATACAGTATTTGTCAGGGGTGGGTGACAAGGTCAGGGACAGGGGGACGGAGCTGCTCCCAGGCTAGTGGCAGGTACAGTATGAGGGATGGTATTCAGTGGTGCTGGTCATTAACCTACTGACTCTGGGGTCAGTGGACACAGCAGGAGAGGATTGCTCTGTGAGCTGCCCTCGTCACAGCCGCTCCAGTACAGGGCACAGACATACAATACATCAGGAGCACCACAGGGCTTTAAAGACCGGGAGAGAAGCAGAGTCACTTGATATGGTACAGTATGATAAGGAAGGCTGACACCACCGGTCTGGACTTCGACACAGACAGATATCTAGACGAGTTGTTTACAATTTCTTTTAAATGTATAACCTCACTTCTTTGGTGAAGTGAAACTTTATTAACAAAGAAAGCATGATCTACCAAGAACACTACAGCAGCAGTACAATCCACAGTGGATGATAATAGGACAAAAGTTATAGGCTAGGCTCCTCATGGGACAATCAGGTGAAAAGCTTTTCAAAAACCTTTCAAAAAGTAAGCTTTCAGCATCTTTCCTTATCATAAAAGGACAGCGTGGTACCAGTTCTGCTGACTGTACTGTCGTAGGATCAAAATGTGTAGGCTGTGAAATGTCAAGCACTCATCTAAAAGAACATCGCTGTGTGTTATCTGCAGCTTGTCATATTTGGAAATTGGGCTATTGACCCTGACAGAGGATGTGCTCCTGTGTGCAGGTCTAAAAATGAGGTGGCAATCATTAGAGGTGGCCTTTTTAAACCAATAGAGGGGGACAGATGTAAGAGAGACACTTTGGCTGCCAATCACTTGCTGACTTTAGAGCCTTATGTGGACTTTCTTTTGTATGCCTCTTCTTGGGAAAATTTAGTGGGCGGTCATGGTGGGTGTCATTTAGGTTCTAGTTTTTGCTGCTAGTCAGCTTTCAGTGGACTCTCCCATGAGTGTCTTTCAGAACCCTTCCTTAAACATCACCTCCTTTCTGTTTGAGCAACAATATGATGCTTTCTTGCTGGGGAACGTCACAAAATTCTATGAGTGTTGTTATTGGACAAACATCCAGGCGTTCACAGGATACAGAGGTTCAGCCGCAGGTCTTTTCGCCAATAACGACACACTGGCTTGTGTGTGTGTGTGTGTGTGTGTGTGTGTGTGTGTGTGTGTGTGTGTTTGCACACCTGTGTGTGGAAAGATGTTGTTGAAGCATGTACGCTCCCAGCAAGGGCATCAGGGATGGAACGTCTACCCTGAGGCATGCCATTGTACCCACAAGCCACTGAGAGCAGGGGAGAAGCGTGGCTGATTTGACACAAATAGAATGACAAAAGGTTCAACCACGAGAACAACCTTCTCAAGACCTCATGAGTGTGGCGAATGCCTTATCACGTCAACAGCAACCAAGGTACAAATAGGTACGAAGGTTACAGTCAAAGCCATTGGTTATTCATGGGACAAACCGAAAACAGACTAAAACTGAGTTACTCCATGGCCTTTTTCCACTTTAACTCGTGATCTCATTCAGCTCGCAGCACAGAGGGGGACGGGATTGTTTGGAGCTAGCCCAAATCCTTGATCAAACCCTGTTAATCTTGGCCGAGGCATCGGAAGGTAGCCCAGATGTCCCTGAGTGAAATCTACGGAACACTTGCTGTCAGCATAACACTTATTACCAGCACTGTGTACCCAAAGTGTCTCCACACGCAGGACCCATTCCCCCAGTCTCGGCAGAGCTGCAGTGACTGTATAATATTGTATTTCAGGTATTCATTTCCATTTTTTGCACGTGTTAGTGATCTATGTTGGGCATTTTGGAGAGACTAAATTGATCTAAAATCAACGTGCAAAGATTGAATTATGAAGGGGAATGGATAAATACACATGTATTATTTTACACTGAGTTTAATTTAAGATCATTTTCAAATGTAGCATCCAATTGAACTAATCCCTGATGCCTCGGCAGCAGCTAATGGGGATCCCTAATGGGGATCTATAATAAATACAAATACTGTGCCCTACATAGCTAAAAGAGTATGTGACTGTGTTCTCATGTCTGCTAACTTTACATAATTTACTCTATTCTGTGCTAAAATGAAATATCCTAGATCACAGCATTCAGTTTGTCAGCTGGCTGGCCTTTGTTTTGATGTTGAACTATGTTGTTATGAAACATAGGCCTGACCTTTAGCTTGCTTAACGCAATTGAAATTTCAACTTTCATTTAATTCTACAGTAAAAACAGTGACAGCAACTAAGTGAGGATTGGGTGTCATGTAGCCGAGGTGGATTCTGAAGAATGTGTGTTAAGGAATTGTAAGTAATAAGGACTATTCATCTATCTCTTTAGAAAAAATGAATAGCAGTAGCCCAAAGGCTGTAACAAAATACTATTGTTGTAAAGCAGAAAGGTTGTGGTTCTAAACACACACAGACAAGACAGATGCACACATATACAAATGGGAGTGAGATAAACAAAAACTAGCAGATGTTTGTGAGCTCTCTCTCTCTCTGACACACACACACAGACACACACACGCACGCACGCACGCACGCACGCACACACACACGCACACACACGCACACACACACACACACACACACACACACACACACACACACACACACACACACACACACACACACACACACACACACACACACACACACACACACACACACACACACTCTCCCCCCAAAGGTCGTTCTCATCAATTTAAAGGTGATCATAGCTGCATGTAGTCAGTAACTGTGTGGACTGACAGCACTGTGACAGTTTGTCAGTTCAGTAACAAGGCCGTGTCATCCCCGCTTACCCTGATGAAAGTTGGCACCCTAAAGGCACTTTGCGGCTTGTCATTGCCCATGTGGCATGGAAAGCCAGCCAGCAAGCCTTCCGATAATGCTGCTGCCTAGCCTTGAGCCTCAGCCTGCCATGCCTGTCACAATATTACGGGCAGCTGTACATTTAATAATTCATAAGCGAGGACAATGATAGACTTCCATAACCTTTGAGATTAATCTAAATATATCAGCTCCAAATGCAGAGGATAGAAGACGGTGACAGTCAGTGCCTCATCAGTACTGTCAGAGGCTATTACTAAATTCATTACACATACCAAACACATCTCACTGTGTTTAGGCTTTGACCTCGAAAATGTCCACTCTGAATGGCCTCACATTTGAAACAGAGTATTTAGAGTAAAGTCTAACACAAGAAAACTTACCCACATATTAGGGGGAAATGAATGAGCTCGTAGAAGTACATTTGATTAGTCAGTCACCAAATGGAGGGATGTCAAGTCTCCCATTCAGAAAATGCTAATGCCTGTAAAGAATGTACCAATTACCATTTCCAAACAAGTTGACGTGAGATATTGGGTATTTAGGCAAATACGGCATTACCGAAAGGCTGCTTCCCATTGAAATGAAACACTTAGCAACTTAATGTCACCCAGACATCTTATTATGCTCCCTAATTAAATAGTTGGCATTCATGGACGTAAAGGTCATTAAAAAATGCAAACAATAAAAAATGTATCGCGAGGAGAAGTAAGGCGCATTTTTCAAGGCATTGTAATATGTTAATTCCCGCTGGCGCCTTGGCACAGTCGGGTCATAACGTAGGGATCCCTAACACTGTGTGTCTGTGACAAAGGACTTATTGTTAATGAGGGTGGAGCAGCAGGGCTCGATTGGCGGAATATTTCTCCACAATGAGTCACCGCAGGACCAGGCCATTAGATAATCTACCATGCCATCTATGTGAAGAGAGTAATCATATCATCCCAGCCAGGACTGAACAGCTAATCATGTTACCCAGGGAGGGCGAGGGTGAGAAAGCGAGCGAGAGAGAGAGAGAAAGACAATAGAGATGAGGGAGGCCATCAATGTCATGTTCAGGTCCTGCCTAAGGACTACAACTGGCATGTCAGTGTCATTAAAGTCAAACATGGTGAGTCATCATTAATTAAGAGTCATCGAGACAAGCAACAAATACAAAGATTCATGGAGGTTATATAATAACGAGCCTGATGTTATTGTATTGTGATAAAGTAAGCTCATTGAAAAATCAGTAATTTAATATGTGCACAATAAAGATTCTCTAGTACATTTGTATACTTTTTGGCTAGAAGTTCTGAAAGTAGCTCGCACGAGCCATAAATGGCCCCGAAAATTGCATACGTCGTCACATATGTGGCGATATGTACACCTCGTCATTGTGCTCTCTTTCGCTCTGCTGCGTGTGCATCTTGCTAGCTGACACACTCAAATGGCGAGGGGCTAAAGCTCAATGGCTGGAACTTGAGTGGGAGAAAATGTATGGAAAATGGCACAGCTTCCAGAAAAACAGTCGCTTTCAAACTAGGGATTTCATGGCTAATTGAGGTAAGACAGTAATTCTGTTCATAGATTGTCCATGTATGAACTACACATTGACACATCCATCCCAAAGCAGGAGGTTTAAAAAAAGACATAGTAGTCGCCAAAGTTCCAGAGTCTTTAAATCTACATCACAGGCAAATGTAATCAGGACTGTAACAATATACCATAAAATGATCTGATATGACGTGGTCATATTCCCTTATATGTAATGGACATATGACATGGCCATTGCACAAAGACAGTCAATAGTACCGTCTGTCTCCTGGATAAAAAGGTCTGTCACCAGGTGTCTCTCCCTGTCCTAAGGGTCTTTGAAGGCTCCTTCTGCTGTGACAGCTGTCTTTAGACAGTCAGCACAGCGGTATCCAATTCTGACGACTCATCACTTCCTAGTGGATGACCTGGTCCTGACCTCTGTACCACCCGGACGCCATCACCATCTGACATCTCCACAGATGCATTTTTAAAGCCACCCAAGCCTAATCATCTTAGCAATGCACTGCTAAATTACTGCAGCAACACCGACAGTGTGATTCCACCAAGACATATTCACGCTGAAATGTATCTGTCCAATGCCACAGAATGTATTTTGCGCATCTCGCTATTGCTGATGAGGTACAACGGACAGCAATCACTTTAAATAGAAAGAAAAGTAAGTAACGTGGGATCATTTGATTCTACCAGGGTCTAGGGGAGGGTCCGGTAAGAATCAGGTGTTAACAATCAGCCGAGCCAGTGGGACTGAAGGTCCATCTGTACCCCGGCGCCCACTCCTACTCCCACGCCAACTCAAACTGTGCTCAATCACAGAGCCAGCAGCTAGCCAGGGCAGTGCCCACCAGCTCCAGTAAAAACCAATCACATTTCAGACACTACTTAAAATGGTCCCTCATGGAGTGAACCTATCTGACTTATACTATAATATAGGTGCTTTATGACAACCAAGATAACAGGGGTAGAGAAAGACCTTATAGAGGTAAACGTAAAGATGAACTCAAGATTATGGCCTTTTGTGTAAAACTGGACAAGAGAAAAGACATTTATGATCATATACTCACACAAATACAACATACCCACATGTTTTTTGATAGGCTAGAAACCACAACAGATCCTGGGTTCTTGATGATCACTTCCCATTCATTAGAACGTAGATGTAGACAAGTGCATAGACGCCCATGAATTAGAGAGCAGGATGAGTGTTTGGTTTACGGTAGAACTGACTCATCTTTGGGAGTTTGTTGTGACAGAGAACATAGAGTAGAGTAAACTAAATGTGGCCTGCTATCAACCGCTGCTGCTGTGCCCTATGTATCTCTCTCCTCTATAGTGAACACACACACTCCTCCGAGCCCATCGCTCTGCCTCTAGCCCAGCAGCCCAAGGTCACCTCTGTTTTACATCTAATAATAAGCCACCACACCTTAACAACGCTGTAAAACCCAAAGTGCCCACCACATTATGAGATTTAATATGCAATTGAGTCATAATATAATTTGGTTTCGGCCAAAAACCCTATTCTTACAAGGGAAATTAGTGTCATTATCCAAAACAATGCCACTCTAATTTATGTGCGGATCTATAAATGGTTTGTCTCATGCTATTTGGGATTAGGGAGGCAGCGAGCCAAAAAGGGCCTAATGTATTTAAAGTGACACATTAACTGGATAAACATTCCCCTTATCTACAGAGTACATATACTTTTTTTTAAACAGTCCAATCCTATTAAAGGGGCCATTCTCCAACTGATTGCACCATCTCCTGCTCTCCCGTGCCTGCCGTCAACCCCCTGCTAAAGAGTGAAGCCGGGGGGGGGGGTAATCATACACACATTGAGATTGACATATCCATTGTTCTGGGCCCTCCCCAATGAGACCTTGGTCAAATGTCTCTTTCTGTTCTGATCTCGTAGAGGATGAAATCCATTAGCAGGGATGGTGTAGTGTACTCCCTAGTGAGCAGGAGGACTTAGTGTCGATCCTGCAAAATGGACAGAATCTGTTGTGTACAGTAGAAGCCAGACACATGTAAGCGGTGTTACTGATAGCTACTGTGTAAGATGATTCATCAGCATGGGAGCATATGCTTCCCACTTCACAGAGAGAGTGAGGAGCATATGGCACCCCAAGGGGGCAACAGAAAAGGTGTAAGAACCTGCCTGTCCAAAACAGGATATTACGGTATGTGCCCTTCACCTCCAGAGAAGCAAAACACACTCAAGAGAAACAAAGAGCACGCACACGTACGCACACGTACACAGTGCAGTGTGAACCTTAGTGACTTGACACAAAGCTGGCCGAACAAGAGGTAGCTACAAACAAAACAGAGTTAAATGGTTCCAATCTGCAGTGAAGTGTTCATCCATGTTTTCGGGTAAGAGTTTAGCTACATTTTCAGATATAAGATTCAAATTTAGTCAGAAAGTTGTTTTTGTTGCAAGTTAAAGCGTAGTGTTAATATTCTTATTTGTATTTAACCTCACACAGAACCTGTTAGCGGGATGAAATTCGACAACATACGGTGATCGCTACATAAATAGTCATATTAAACATTCATGAAAATACAAGTGTCTCACAGGTTTCGAAAGCATAGAATCTTGCTAATCCAACTGCGTTGTCAGATTTAAAAAAGGATTTACTGCGAAAGAATACGATGCGATTATCTGAGGATAGATCCACATAAAAAACAACTATTTCAACCAGCACAGGCGTAACAAAATCACAAACTGCAATAAAATAAGTTGTTTACCTTTGATGATCTTCCTCTGCTTGCAATCCCAATGCTCATTGTTACACAATGAATGGTCTTTTGTTTGATAAAATCCATTTTTATAGCCTAACACAAAACATTTTGTAAACCGCTTGTGTCGTGAATTCCGTCTCATTCCATTTTCGACGACACATTCGAGGTAAATACACACACAAAACGTGACTTTTCCTTTTTTCATTGCAATCAACTGGTTTGTTTGTAACACAACCAAACCTGATGGGTCATTTCGCGGGACGTATTGACTGAAAGAAACCGATTTGAAGACAACAAGTAATGAAATCATTGTGCACAATGATAAGACCGCTGTTTCGTTGATTGACTGTATTTTTTTTGTAGTAAACTCCGGCGTAAAGAGGTTCATTCGCCATTGACGATTCATACCGGAAGGAGCAACAAATGTTAGGCACAGTATTGTTTTGGTAAAGCGTATATTCAGCTGTTTAAAGATCAATCAGGTTGGCTAATTAGTCAGGGAAAGCTAAATCTAAGTCTAGATATACAGATGTACACACAATTTTAGAAGAGATTTATCGGGGACGATTAATTTAGCTATTCCCTAATGGAGGAATATTTTTTGAACGGAGAGGACATCGTTTTGGACTGCTAAGTTCTTCTCATGCTAATGCCGTTGTTTGAAATTAATAATATAAAATATTATTTGTGAAATGAAATAGTCTATTTGAGGCTGTTGAGGGGAGGGCAGGCCCATAACAATGGCCAAAGTGGAATGGAGACAGTAGATACAGCTGGTCTGTTGTAATATAATAAAGACACTAGATATAGCTGAAATGTCATAATGTAAATGAGACAGTAAATCTAGCAGGTCTATAATAATATATTCAACCTTATGTTCCCTGTACTCTATATATACAGTGGAGCAAAAACTATTTATTCAGCCAACAATTGTGCAAGTGGAAAATAAGTATTTTGGGGGGGGGTGTGTTAGAATACCATTTTGGTATTTTGTATATAGTTATTCCATTCAAAATGTACAACTTCATCAATTTGGCCACTTGGGTACATTTGGGCTACTTGTGTGGGACACCTGAGTGACTTCATGATAAATGTCATGTAGAACACTCATTTTGGAAGTTATCATTCTGCAAATTTGCAGAATGATAAAAAATGATTAAAAAAAGTACTGTTGCCCTCTTATGTTTTTCACTGAAATTGTCCCCATCATCCTATCTAAATGATTGGTTTGTCTTGTTCATTTTAAAGATGATACAACAATAAAAAGAAAAAACTTATGTTTTTTTCATTGTATTATCCAAACCAGATCTATTGTGTTATATTCTCCTACATTCACTTCACATTTACACAAACTTCAGAGTGTTTTCGTGCAAATGGTACCAAGAATATGCATATCCTTGCTTCTGTGCCTGAGCTAGAGGCAGTTAGATTTGGGTACATGTCTAGACAATAGTGACCCATCCACTTAGCTAGATGTGGCTGGGGGGTGGTTATAGCATTTCCTTCACATGACCCATCAATTTAGGTAAGTGTCATCTAATAATGCTCAAATATTTTTATCCGGACACTTTGTTTTTGATATTGGTACTATGCAAGTAACCATTTCACTGTACTATTTACACCTGCTGTATCTGTGCACGTGACAAATAAGATACAAACACATATTTTATTTGATATAGTGTGTGTTTATAATGTGATATAATGTGAAGAACAACATGACCTGAACCAAAGTCAGATTAGGATATAGGCCAAGGACAAGAATGTGTATTTTTACCTGGATTATTTTGCTATTGTAGGCTACTACTTTTACCACTTTTAGTCTCGAAATCATTGGTTGTTTTCTAAACTACTCACTCTGTTTAGCACATGGCCTCACATCTGAATCCTTAAATAGATGGGTGGGGCTAAGGTGTAAGAGGGTGTGAACAATGCTGAATGGCTGTAGACAAAGAAGAGCTCTCCAGTAGGTGTACTAGAACATCCAATGGCCTTTTTCTCAAAAGTGGGGTTACAAGTTTAGAAAATTTCAAAGCAGAATTATTTGCCCCATTGTTCCTCAACTGCAGTTTATGTTATAACATTCTAGCTCAGAGTATCTACCGTTATCCAATGTAAAAAACATAATTTCAAATTTTGCTACATAAGACCATATAGAGTTGGTCAGTCACATATGTATTGCGATTCAATACTGTGATAATATAGTGCGACTCCATATGATCTTAGTACTCAGACCCCTTAATATTTTTCCATATTTTGTTACGCTACAGCCTTATTCTAAAATTGATTTAAAAAAAATAATCTTCATCAATCTACACACAATACCCAATAATGACAAAGCAAAAAAAGGTTTTTAGAAATGTTTGCAAATGTGTTTTTATTTTTTATAATGAAATATCACATTTACATAAGTATCCAGACCCTACTTTGTTGAAGCACCTTTGGCAGCGATTACATCCTTGAGACTTATTGGGTATGAAGCTACAAGCTTGGCACACGTGTAGTTGGGCAGATTCTCCCATTCTTCTCTGCAGATCATCTCAGTTTCATCAGACTAGACAATCTTGTTACTCATGGTCTGAGAGTCTTTAGGTCCCTTTTGGCAAACTCCAAGCGGGCTGTCATGTGACTTTTACTGAGGAGTGGCTTCTGTCTGGCCACTCTACCATAAAAGCCTGATTGGTGGAGTGCTGCAGAGATGGTTGTCCTTCTGGAAGGTTCTCCCATCTCCACAGAGGAACTCAAACTCTGTCAGAGTGACCATCGGGTTCTTGGTCACCTCCCAGACCAAGGCCCTTCTCCCCCGATTGCTCAGTTTGGCCGGGCGGACAGCTCTAGGAAGAGTCTTGGTGGTTCCCAACTTCTTCCATTTAAGAAAGATGGAGGCCACTGTGTTCTTGGGGACCTTCAATGCTGCAGATATTTTTGGTACTCTTCCCCAGATCTGTGCCTTGGCAAAATCCTGTCTCAGAGCTCTTGGGAAAATTTCCTTGACCTCATGGCTTGGTCTTTGCTCTGGCATGCAGAGACCTTATAGACGTAGACAGGTGTGTGCCTTTCCAAATCATGTCCAATCAATTTAATTTACCACATATGGACTCTAATTAAGTTGTAGAAACATCTCAAGGATGATAAACGGAAACAGGATGCACCTGAGCTAAATTTCAAGTCTCATAGCAAAGGGTCTGAATACTTATGTAAATAAGGTATTTATTTTTAATACTTTTGCAAAAAATTCTAAAAACCTGTTTTCGCTTTGTCATTATGGGGTATTGTGTGTAGATTATTGCTGAGTTTAAAAAAATATTGATTAAGGCTGTAACGTAACAAAATGTGGGAAAAGTCAAATGGGTCTGAATTCTTTCAGAGGGCACTGTATGTCTGCTGCAGAGGGACAAGAGAAAGCCATGAGAAAACTAGTTTTGATCAGTCAAGGAAATACAAATGCTGAAAACAAATTGGCTCCCTTTTTAAAAAGAGGATGGAGAACAAGCTATGAAGGGAAAATACTGGAAAATAATACTGCAATGATTCAAATAATAAATAAAGTAATATCCCATAAGTAACTGTATCAATTCTTTCCTCCATCACTAGATTACATTACTGTATGCTTATTCAGAACACTACTATTGTATTTTCAATTAAGTGACATTATCAGCTCTGAAAGAAAGAGTGTGAGGATATATCAGCTCAAAGGGAAATGATATGACATAGGATATGATGAATAAGAAACTGCCATGGAGCACATCGCTCAAAACGTAGTCCAGTGCTTCACCAAAGGGAATTTTACCTGTAACAGAAATGGTAAAGCTCACATAGATACGTAGATGCTGCCTCCATGTCTTTTAGCATGTAGCATGTGTTAAACATTATTAATATATATCCTGTGTAACATAATGGATCCATTGTTCTGTAGCTTCACTTTGCGTACACTATTGGAGATTCTCACCATACTGTAGTGTGGTTAAATAATTGTATGGCTAATATGAATGTATATTACCCCTTGGAAAATATACTACTTGCTTAGCACTTTGAATACACAGTAACAACTCTGCTAAAAGAGTGGGCTCTTGTTTGATTACAGGGTAAGATTTATAATTTATACATTTTATCAGCATATCGATTGCGCAAACAGGGGTGGAAAAACCTTGGATCATTGTTACTCTAACTTCCGCGACGCATATAAGGCCCTGCCCCGCCCCCCTTTCGGAAAAGCTGACCACGACTCTATTTTGCTGATCCCTGCCTACAGACAGAAACTAAAACTAGAGGCTCCCACGCTGAGGTCTGTCCAACGCTGGTCCGACAAAAGCTGACTCCACACTCCATGACTGCTTCCATCACGTGGACTGGGATATGTTTCGTATTGCGTCAGATAACAATATTGACGAATACGCTGATTCAGTGTGCGAGTTCATTAGAACGTGCGTTGAAGATGTCATTCCCATAGCAACGATTAAAACATTCCCTAACCAGAAACCGTGGATTGATGGCAGCATTCACGTGAAACTGAAAGCGCGAACCACTGTTTTTAATCAGGGCAAGGTGTCTGGTAACATGACTGAATACAAACAGTGCAGCTATTCCCTCCGCAAGGCTATCAAACAAGCTAAGCATCAGTACAGAGACAAAGTAGAAACTCAATTCAACGGCTCAGACACAAGAGGCATGTGGCAGGGTCTACAGTCAATCACGGACTACAAGAAGAAATCCAGCCCAGTCACGGACCAGGATGTCTTGCTCCCAGGCAGACTAAATAACTTTTTTGCCCGCTTTGAGGACAATACAGTGCCACTGACACAGCCTGCAATGAAAACATGCGGTCTCTCCTTCACTGCAGCCGAGGTGAGTAAGACATTTAAACGTGTTAACCCTCGCAAGGCTGCAGGCCCAGACGGCATCCCCAGCTGCGCCCTCAGAGCATGCGCAGACCAGCTGGCCAGTGTGTTTACGGACATATTCAATCAATCCCTATACCAGTCTGCTGTTCCCACATGCTTCAAGAGGGCCACCATTGTTCCTGTTCCCAAGAAAGCCAAGGTAACTGAGCTAAACAACTACCGCCCTGTAGCACTCACTTCCGTCATCTTGAAGAGCTTTGAGAGATTCGTCAAGGACCATATCACCTCCAACCTACCTGACACCCTAGACCCACTCCAATTTGCTTACCGCCCAAATAGGTCCACAGACGATGCAATCTCAACCACACTGCACACTGCCCTAACCCATCTGGACAAGAGGAATACCTATGTGAGAATGCTGTTCATCGACTACAGCTCGGCATTCAACACCATAGTACCCTCCAAGGTCGTCATCAAGCTCGGGACCCTGGGTCTCGACCCCGCCCTGTGCAACTGGGTACTGACTTCCTGACGGGCCGCCCCCAGGTGGTGAGGGTAGGCAACAACATCTCCTCCCCGCTGATCCTCAACACTGGGGCCCCACAAGGGTGCGTTCTGAGCCCTCTCCTGTACTCCCTGTTCACCCACGACTGCGTGGCAACGCACGCCTCCAACTTAATCATCAAGTTTGTGGACGACATAACAGTGGTAGGCTTGATTAACAACAACGACGAGACGGCCTACAGGGAGGAGGTGAGGGCCCTCGGAGTGTGGTGTCAGGAAAATAACCTCACACTCAACGTCAACAAAACTAAGGAGATGATTGTGGACTTCAGGAAACAGCAGAGGGAACACCCCCCTATCCACATCGATGGAACAGTAGTGGAGAGGGTAGCATGTTTTAAGTTCCTCGGCGTACACATCACAGACAAACTGAATTGGTCCACTCACACAGACAGCATCGTGAAGAAGGCGCAGCAGCGCCTCTTCAACCTCAGGAGGCTGAAGAAATTTGGCTTGTCACCAAAAGCACTCACAAACTTCTACAGATGCACAATCGAGAGCATCCTGGCGGGCTGTATCACCGCCTGGTGCGGCAACTGCTCCGCCCTCAACCGTAAGGCTCTCCAGAGGGTAGTGAGGTCTGCACAACGCATCACCGGGGGCAAACTACCTGCCCTCCAGGACATCTACACCACCCGATGTTACAGGAAGGCCATAAAGATTATCAAGGACATCAAGCACCCGCGCCACTGCCTGTTCACCCCGCTATCATCCAGAAGGCGAGGTCAGTACAGGTGCATCAAAGCTGGGACCGAAAGACTGAAAAACAGCTTCTATCTCAAGGCCATCAGACTGTTAAACAGCCACCACTAACATTGAGTGGCTGCTGCCAACACACTGACACTGACACTGACTCAACTCCAGCCACTTTAATAATGGGAATTGATGGGAAATGATGTAAATATATCACTAGCCACTTTAAACAATGCTACCTTATATAATGTTACTTACCCTACATTATTCATCTCATATGCATACGTATATACTGTACTCTATATCATCGACTGCATCCTTATGTAATACATGTATCACTAGCCACTTTAACTATGCCACTTTGTTTACATACTCATCTCATATGTATATACTGTACTCGATACCATCTTCTGTATCTTGCCTATGCTGCCCTGTACCATCACTCATTCATATATCCTTATGTACATATTCTTTATCCCCTTACACTGTGTATAAGACAGTAGTTTTGGAATTGTTAGTTAGATTACTTGTTGGTTATTACTGCATTGTCAGAACTAGAAGCACAAGCATTTCGCTACACTTGCATTAACATCTGCTAACCATGTGTATGTGACAAATAACATTTGATTTGATTTGAAAACTATAGCCCTTACAAACGGCCTTCCTTTAAATATACTACTACTACTAACATTTATGGCCTAGCGTTAAATGTGTTTAGGTAGCACTACAGTACAAAATGCTGCTGACTTCTGCTCACTATATTGCAAATGCTAAAAGCCATGTAATAATGCTACCAGCAATCAATTGGAAGCGAGGTACTATAAAATGCATACTTTTTGTCCCATCTGTGTTTTGAGTGGGAGTACGGTAGTAGTTTGGTAAAGGAGCTTTTTCTTTGCTTTTTGACAAGTAACTATCAAAAACCTATCATTTGGAATGTATATGTTCCAGGTAGTAATCATAGGTACAAGTGCATCATTATTGGAGGAGAGTTAGTAATTGTTACTGACTGAACATATTTGTCACCACTGAGCACACAGTCAAAAACAGCACTTTTCATTCCATTTCCTGAGAAATCTGGAACTTTTTGAAACCCCTAGAAGCTGAATTTGATCCTTTTTCGTGCTGATTCCCCAAAAGGAGACACTTACTGTAATTGCAATTTTCAATGTCATTTTGGGGGTCTTTTTTAATAAACTGAAAGTGTGGGAACTTTAACGATTTGAGTGCTTCCATAGCAATTTGTCATAAATATCAGAACATGACAACAAAGGAAACAAAGCTCTAACATTTTCAAAGCTGTTCTGACTGCTTTTTCACGGCCCTAGCAAATTAGGAAAACAAAGACTGGAATTCTTCATAAATAGATCTTTGAATTTGTATTAAATAATTGCTTTACTGGAACAACACCAAAGGTCTGTATATTTGTCAGGATTTTGATTCATATAAGTAGACCTAACCATATTACAACTAGTAATAGTGTATTTGTGACAGCAACGATGGTAGTAATAAGTAAACAAACACTGCATGCATGTTCTGATAAGTTTTGATTAGAACAAAGTTGAGTAAAAACAATGAAGGTGCATATGGATAAAAGAAGGTTGTTAATCTAGCACCCTACAGTAGGTGTGATGTTAATATCACTCTTTCCTGTCTCAGTCAGAACATTTGATGATTCAAATGTCAAGCATTTGCAGCAAAAGGAATTATCCCTCGCTATTTGTGTTGACCTTATCCACAGGAGGCATCTGGATTCAGAAAGAAGTGAACATACTAAGAACTCTCATCTAGTTTCACAGACTAAAGAAATGAGTGAAAGCGTATAGTATATCAGACACCACTCTACAATGGTCAAAGTGGTGTCCTCTAGCTGTAGTCACTAAAACATTGTCCGCGTCCGATTCCTATTCAAATTCAGCTTGAGAAAGGCCTCTTAAAAAGGGACTAAGTACCAATAAATTCACTTTAGGACCTTGGTAATTTTCTCCAGTCAATAAAATGAGAGCTGAATATCTATTACACTTCTGTTTAGTCGTTGGCCATTCTCTGGTCACAAGTACCTGGGAAATGACAAGACAGGTAGAGCATACTGAATTACTTCTTGAAAGGAGCCTTCCAGACACTATGAGCGGTGAGATTATTAGACAGTACCGGTCCTCGAGGGTCAGACAGTTCAGATATTATACTTTTCCATTAGTAACTGATTACGAGCTAGAAAATGGTGGTCTATCCTATTAGTTCAGTAATGAAATCCATTAGACAATGAGATCAGAGGAATAATTAAAAACCTTGGAATTGTCCATTGGAATTATACAGGTCTGAAATCTTATGTGGTGACCATGACAGGACTTGTACATGACTTTCTCAAGCACTTCAATAGAGCTTCAGTTCCCATAAAAGAAGTCTCTTGACATAAAGGATGAAACAAATCAATTCAATTGAATACTTCCATCTAGTGAGAACATTTTGTTTGCCATTTATTCAGTGACTTCAGTGACTTGAGAGCTCCATCCGACAGTCATTGAGGACGAGTAGAGTGCAACATTTGTGCCCAACCTTGTAATGGAGGGGAACTGAGAAGTATATTGAGAAGTATTATGAAAAGTATATTGAGAAGTATGCGGTAAGCTGTTAATTAAGGTTGTTCAGCTGGAAAATGGAAAGTAATTCAATCTAGAGAATTACTTGGTCATTAAGGAAGGACACTTTAATATCACATCCAATGTTTTAGGTTTTAGTCGGCATGCCAAGGAGCTCTCTCTCTCCTTACCCCCCCCCCCCCCCGTCTCTCGTATATCTCTATCTCCCTCCCTCTCTGAAAGACACCCTGTGCTGGTCTACACGTGCATTATACCTTTGAAAAGTTCAGAAAGCCCAGTTCCTTGACGAAGCTACACATTACCAAGTGTGAATAATCAGCCCTATGCTGATTTGTTAAGAGTTAATTAATTTCCAGTGCGCTGGGTGAGGTCTTGCATGATTTATAACAGCGATGCCATTGCCATGCGGAGCCAAGGTCCCTCTGTCAGAGGAGATAAATCAATGGTACATTGTATGCTGTCACACCCTGGCCCTGTCCGACAAGCTCCCTCTGGCTGGATTCATGACCCAGGATGTGAAGGGGGCCAACCACAGCCCTGCATGGTCGAGGAACATGCTCTACGATGTCACTCACTAGTCACTGAACCTAGCGTGAACCTAAGCTAATGCAGTTTCTTATGTTGATTTCTGAACTCCGGCATGTAAAACATTAACCGAGTGTGGTTCCCCGGCTCATGGATTTGATTATCTAACATCATCTCTGTGTAATGCCAGAGGTAATCGACTATGTAGAGACATATTCCCTTGAGATGGAAAGTTTTTGATGTTCACAAAAAGAGCTTCCAAAATGATGAAAACCGATGAAAGACCAGTGATTCAGCTATGAGGATTTCATTTTTTTCGGGGGACTGTCCCCTCTGTCACTAACTCCACATCCACATCCACAAGAAACAAATTAATAAAATGCACTAAAATGATTCAAACCTAATGGCTTTCAATTGTTTTTGTATTGCCTGCCATGTTACTAGTCACTATGACTTTATCAGGCTAAGACGCTTATCCAATCACAGCTTCAATATCACACAGTACGCCATACGCTTTTACCCAGCTCACGACGTCAGTAACAATAACAACAATGAAATGAAAAGTAAAATAAGATTTTATAAAGCAGCAATGCAACGTAAAAAAGCTGCAATGTGACTGATATAGGCTCAGGGAGCCAGGGAAGCCAGCAGGAGCCAGGGAAGCCAGCAGGAGCCAGGGAAGCCAGCATGTGGTAGATCAGCAAACAACCCATCATAACCTATACTCAGAAACAGCTAATGAGCGTTATGTTCCATTTCAACATATTTCCTAAATGGCCATATGAATCACTTATGAATGTCAGGAATCAACAGAATTTATTTCAAGAATGGATTTACCCAGTTATTCCATTCCACATACCATGTTGACTGTAAGTACTGGAGCTTCAGAAGGTAGCAGCTCCAATTTCCCAATCCCTTTCACAAGTAGACTTATAGGCAGTTGTTATTGAACAAGTGCTCCTCTAACATGTGCATAATATTCAATGTTCGGCCCTCCCCAATACTTGAACCTTCAGTCTGTCTGCTATTCAACCAGCGTGTCTATGATTCAACCTGTAAAGGTGTTGATACCCAGCAGGACCAGAACTGTGAATAATGCGTAGTACACTTATCTAACCTTACTCAACCTGTGCTTCTGTGACGACCCCGTCATCATTCTGAATGAATTCATTCATCCCAGATTCACCAATGGTTCAATACATTCACTCCTAATGACACTGGATACACCATTTATTTCTCTTCCCTTAGCTTCAAGCATGACAAAACCACTTCTGTATGAATGCCATTAATAAAAACTGCCCTTGCGATAAAGAACATTATTTTAAATTCCTTATGTCGCTTTGTAACATTTACCCATGAATTAAAAACATAATTTTCCACATGTACTATATGATTGGTATGTTAAACGAAATCACTTATTAGCACTATGGCTAATTGGGAACCCACCGTTAATGGCGGTCTAGTATTGACTGACAGGCCTATTGGATATCAGGGTTTGAGGAGTAGTGACAGGCCTATTGGATATGAGGGTTTGGGGAGTAGTGACAGGCCTATTGGATATCAGGGTTTGAGGAGAAGAACCAAGTGACCGTAGCATTGATTTGGATTCAGGCACAAATAAAAACATCAGGGGAAAAATGTAAATGTTAGGTTATTGACCTGCTGAAAACTGCTGAGAGTTTCAGGACAGCCCTGCACCTCTATCACTTGCTCTCCCAAAGTCCCACTGCACTTTTCTTTACTATAGTGCTGGTAGTAGTGGATAAATGTGGGTCAGTAGGAGCTGTTTCTGGGGGCCACCACTGTTAAATCACCTAACACTACTGCATTTCAAACCTCTGCACAATCCCATTCCATCAATCTCGTTTTAATAACATGGGATACTTTTCGCGGAAATCCACAAATCCCCTTCCCTGGCACTCCTGGTGCAGTATCTTCCCATATGCATGTTACATATTTCTAATAATGTCACACTGTGCTGGTCCGTTGGCCAGAACCTTTCCCAGCATGCTCCATTTACCAGGAAGGGAGAATTCGTACATTTCTTTAAGTGATGAAGCAGTCGGCCTGCCTGGCAGCCACAGATAGCGGGCTAACCCAACAGAACAGGGGTACACAGTACACACTTCATATTAAACACCCTACCTTACAAACACACACACACACATCTGCCCAGTGTGTTCATTTAGTGTGCAGCAGACTGTGTGACTTCTTTTCACGTATAGCCTCATTTCAAGGCCATCTTACATTGCATTAGGTCACAGCTTCTAGATACCAGGCAAAGGTGGGAAGTTTCTATTTCCACTAGTGGCTATGTGATGTATTCTGACTTCTCATAGATGTTTTCTGAAGCAGGGGACTGTGCACACATTTCATTACTAAGTGACAACAGTGCCCAAGTCATATGTGTAGGTGTGAAATGCAATAACATGTACAGAGCTCAAACGAGTGTACCTCACCATGCACTTATCGCTGAGAGTATAGGTAGGGCCCTGGCTATCACGAAGGGAACTATCCAGGTGAATCAGTCACATAGCTCCAGAAAGTCTGCCACAGGTCCCTCTCCTCTCCTTCACTCCGGCAGGCAGGCTGGGGGGGCATTAATTATAAGTCGGGCCCCTGCATGCTGCTGGGTAGCCCTGGCTGCTACATCCGTTCTCGGATTACAACAAACAACAGGCCTTCCCAGGCCCAGGGCCCAGCTAGATGGGTATTAGCAGACCAGCAGGCCTTCCAACCCAGCAGAGCAGTGTGGAGCCCAGCACAACCTGGAGGGCTGATGCAGAGTACAGAGCACCAAGCCTGGGTTTAGTCCCCATGCACACAGTGCCATACCTGAACTCATGTCCTTTATACAAGACTCTTATAAGGCACAGAGCACCGCACTTGAATCAAGCCTCTTTGTTTGAGAGTGATGGTCATCATCAAGTATTCTAGGGTTCTTTGTTGGAAACAGCATTATAACAGAATTATTGTGCTTTTTATATGACACAGCATCACACCTGTCAGAAGCCCCAGGTGTTCCCAAACAGGTCACAGCATTACACCTGATCATCCATGCCCCATGAACTGTACGCCTATGTCTAAACACCACAAACAAAGCAACACCCTATGTTCTCAGAACATCTCACAGTGCCATTTCTGGACTCTTGTGCTCCAACACATCACAGAGAAGCACCATACCTGGCTGAGCCTTTGTCGACTTTCCCCTTTCAACACAGTGTCTCCACAATAGAGCTCCATGTTGTCAGTGGAACAGATAGCATGATAGCTGTTGTATAACAGCATCATATTGTTAGGAACCCTTGTGTTCCTTTATAAAAACCAGCGTGCAACTTCAAATACCTGAATAGCAACCCACTTGGCTGTATCCATATCACGGCACCATACCTGCCTTGAGACCACATGTGCTTACAATCTAAAGTGCCAATACCCTGAATCAAACCACCTTATGGGTTCTTCACAGTGCCCAACCACACAGTCAGAGCCCCCTGGCAGAGTGCACAGCTTCAGGGATGTAATCCATGGCTCGCTCTCTGTGGTCCCCCATCGTGACACAGTGGTGTCTAAGGTGGCTTTGGGTTTGAATTATAATTATACCCGCTGCCAGGAATCTTCCACTACACTGATTGAGATCTGAGGATTCATATCTCTGACAGTCATCTCACCTGGATACACTTCACTGGCATATTGATTCATATCTCTGACAGTCATCTCACATTGATTCATATCTCTGACAGTCGTCTCACCTGGATACACTTCACTGGCACATTGATTCATATCTCTGACAGTCATCTCACATTGATTCATATCTCTGACAGTCGTCTCACCTGGATACACTTCACTGGCACATTGATTCATATCTCTGACAGTCATCTCACATTGATTCATATCTCTGACAGTCGTCTCACCTGGATACACTTCACTGGCACATTGATTCATATCTACAGATAGAAAGATCCTGCAGGACGGATGTGTGTGCATTTATTGTGCCCTTGATTAAATATAGTCAGTCTTGTTGAAATGAACAGATAAAGAAGGAACATACACTGAGTTTGCAAAACATTAAGATTATGCATACTATTGATCTGGGCAATTCATCTGGGCATGGACTCTACAAAATGTTGAAAGTGTTCCACAGGGATGCTGGCCCGTGTTGACGCCAATGCTTCCCACAGTTATGTTAAGTTGGCTAGATGTCCTTTGGGTGGTGAACCATTCTTGATACACATGGTAAACTGTTGAGTGTAAAAAAAAACAGCAGCGTTGCCTTTCTTGACGCAAACCATTACACCTGGTACCTACTTCCGGCGCCGACAGAGATGGCCGCCTCGCTTCGCGTTCCTAGGAAACTATGCAGTTTTTTTGTTTATTTACGTGTTATTTCTTACATTAGTACCCCAGGTCATCTTAGGTTTCATTACATACAGTCGAGAAGAACTACTGAATATAAGATCAGCGTCAACCCACCATCAGTACGACCAAGAATATGTTTTTCGCGATGCGGATCCTGTGTTCTGCCTTACAAACAGGACAACGGATTGGATCGCATGCAGCGACCCAAAAAAACGACTCCGAAAAAGAGGGAAACGCGGCGGTCTTCTGGTCAGACTCCGGAGACGAGCACACCGTGCACCACTCCCTAGCATTCTTCTTGCCAATGTCCAGTCTCTAGACAACAAGGTTGATTAAATCTGAGCAAGGGTAGCATTCCAGAGGGACATCAGAGACTGTAACGTTCTGTGCTTCACGGAAACATGGCTCACTGGAGGGATGCTCTCCGAAGCGGTGCAGCCAACGGGTTTCTCCACGCATCGTGCCGACAGAAACAAACACTGTCGGCGCAGTGCAGCTATTCCCTCCGCAAGGCTATCAAACAAGCTAAGCGTCAGTACAGAGACAAAGTAGAATCTCAATTCAATGGCTCAGACACAAGAGGCATGTGGCAGTGTCTACAGTCAATCACGGACTACAGGAAGAAATCCAGCCCAGTCACGGACCAGGATGTCTTGCTCCCAGGCAGACTAAATAACTTTTTTGCCCGCTTTGAGGACAATACAGTGCCACTGACACGGCCTGCAACGAAAACATGCGGTCTCTCCTTCACTGCAGCCGAGGTGAGTAAGACATTTAAACGTGGCTGCAGGCCCAGACGGCATCCCCAGCCGCGCCCTCAGAGCATGCGCAGACCAGCTGGCCGGTTTGTTTACGGACATATTCAATCAATCCCTATACCAGTTTGTTGTTCCCACATGCTTCAAGAGGGCCACCATTGTTCCTGTTCCCAAGAAAGCTAAGGTAACTGAGCTAAAAGACTCCCGACCTGTAGCACTCACTTCCGTCATCATGAAGTGCTTTGAGAGACAAGTCAAGGACCATATCACCTCCACCCTACCTGACACCCTAGACCCACTCCAATTTGCTTACCGCCCAAATAGGTCCACAGACGATGCAATCTCAACCACACTGCACACTGCCCTAACCCATCTGGACAAGAGGAATACCTATGTGAGAATGCTGTTCATCGACTACAGCTCGGCATTCAACACCATAGTACCCTCCAAGCTTGTCATCAAGCTCGAGACCCTGGGTCTCGACCCCGCCCTGTGCAACTGGGTACTGGACTTCCTGACGGGCCGCCCCCAGGTGGTGAGGGTAGGTAACAACATCTCCTCCCCTCTGATCCTCAACACTGGGGCCCCACAAGGGTGCGTTCTGAGCCCTCTCCTGTACTCCCTGTTCACCCACGACTGCGTGGCCACGCACGCCTCCAACTCAATCATCAAGTTTGCGGACGACACAACAGTGGTAGGCTTGATTACCAACAACGACGAGACGGCCTACAGGGAGGAGGTGAGGGCCCTCGGAGTGTGGTGTCAGGAAAATAACCTCACACTCAACATCAACAAAACTAAGGAGATGATTGTGGACTTCAGGAATCAGCAGAGGGAGCACCCCCCTATCCACATCGATGGAACAGTAGTGGAGAGGGTAGCAAGTTTTAAGTTGCTCGGCATACACATCACAGACAAACTGAATTGGTCCACTCACACAGACAGCATCGTGAAGAAGGCGCAGCAGTGCCTCTTCAACCTCAGGAGGCTGAAGAAATTCGGCTTGTCACCAAAAGCACTCACAAACTTCTACAGATGCACAATCGAGAGCATCCTGGCGGGCTGTATCACCGCCTGGTACGGCAACTGCTCCGCCCTCAACTGTAAGGCTCTCCAGAGGGTAGTGAGGTCTGCACAACGCATCACCGGGGGCAAACTACCTGCCCTCCAGGACACCTACACCACCCAATGTTACAGGAAGGCCATAAAGATCATCAAGGACATCAACCACCCGAGCCACTGCCTGTTCACCCCGCTATCATCCAGAAGGCGAGGTCAGTACAGGTGCATCAAAGCTGGGACCGAGAGACTGAAAAACAGCTTCTATCTCAAGGCCATCAGACTGTTAAACAGCCACCACTAACATTGAGTGGCCGCTGCCAACACACTGACACTGACTCAACTCCAGCCACAATAATGGGAATTGATGGGAATGATGCAAATATATCACTAGCCACTTTAAACAATGCTACCTTATATAATGTTACTTACCCTACATTATTCATCTCATATGCATACGTATATACTGTACTATATATTTTCGACTGCATCCTTATGTAATACATGTATCACTAGCCACTTTAACTATGCCACTTTGTTTACATACTCATCTTATATGTATATACTGTACTCGATACCATCTACTGTATCTTGCCTATGCTGCTCTGTACCATCACTCATTCATATATCCTTATGTACATATTGTTTATCCCCTTACACTGTATATAAGACAGTAGTTTAGGAATTGTTAGTTAGATTACTTGTTGGTTATTACTGCATTGTCGGAACTAGAAGCACAAGCATTTCGCTACACTCGCATTAACATCTGCTAACCATGTGTATGTGACAAATACAATTTGATTTGATTTGATTTGTATATATATATATATGCCATTTAGCAGACGCTTTTATTCCAAAGCGACTTACAGTCATGTGTGCATACATTCTACGTATGGGTGGTCCCGGGAATCGAACCCACTACCCTGGCGTTACAAGCGCCATGCTCTACCAACTGAGCTACCAACTGAGCTACAGAGGATACTACCATACCCCATTCAAAGGCACTTAAATATTCTATCTTGCTCATTCACTCTCTGAATGGCGCACACACACAATCCATGTCTCCAGGCTTAAAAATCCTACTTTAACCTGTCTCGTCCCCTTTATCTACACTGACTGAAGTGGATTTAACAAGTGACACCAATAAGAGATCATAGCTTTCACCTGGATTCACCTGGTCAGTTTATGTCATGTTGTTCATAATGTTTTGTACACTCAGTGTACATTACATTTCTACATTATCAACTGATTATCAGCTCAACTACGTTTGAAACATCAAATGATATGACTAAGACAGAGGAGTTTACATGACCTGACCAGAGAAAACTATAGGGCTATTCAAACACTCCTTTAGCATGCAACATGCTGTTGTGGTCTGAATCATGTTGTGTAAAGTATTCAAATCAGTCCTAATATGGGTGTCAGGGTTGGTGTTTTGTTTTCCGACGTGGAGGTTTGTGTGGTTTCAGCCCGTATATTGAGCAGGCCTTAGCCGCTCTGAGCCTTGGTATCACATGACCACAATAGATGGCTTCTGTCAACCCTCATTAGCCAGCCACTCTATTTCCTTTAAACATTAGAGTTGTGTCACACACTCATAGAGATAGACACAGACACACTCACACATGCACGGGTGCACGCAAACACATACACACACACACACACTTGCAGTCCTGACACGTTCCACAGTGCACAGCTGTTTTCATCTGGCCACTTTAGTGAACATAGCTCAAAGGAGAGATACATTAAAACGTGCTTCTTGCACCAATCAAAAGTAACTTTAAGCAGACTTAAAACTTCAAACCTATTGGCTAGGTAAGGGGGCCACAAGACAAAGGATTTGTTTTACTTGAATGTACTGTCTGTCACTGCACATAGACAAGGGTATAATGTGATGGAGTCATATCTCATTGTGCACCAGATAACAAAAATAACTATTCCTGTCAACTATTATGTAATTCACTCAGTATAACTGTCTGTCGAAAAAACGAGCACCCTCATTTGATGGAGTGTATTATGCAATAATTAATTTCCATTATATCATTCATCATCTTTCCCAGCCATTGCTGTAGGAGAGTGGTGAGACAGCAGCTGTCCAACCAGACGTGCTGACAACAGGCCCTTCCACTCACATCTCTCAACTACTGCGGGAGCTGTCCGGTGCTGAAATGCACTCCAGCTTTCCTGTGGACATGGGAGCTGTCCGGTGCTAAAATGCAGGCCAGCACTGGTAATGGCTTGGACGGGAGCTGTCCAGCACTGAAACACTAGGGCACCATTCAAACAGACTACTGTCAAAGCCACATGCTATTTGCAGAGAGTGCACAGGCTGTGGGGAAAACTATTTCCTCACATACAGCGGGGTGGAAAATCACAGATAGCACAATAAAGGTGGCTTCCCATTGCCACTCCTAAGGTTGCTCAAAAGGAATTGGTCACAATCGGCAGCTGGAAATTGCTTTGGGACCTTTTCTTTAACAGAATCGAGGAGAAAATCACTTGCAATAAGCTGTGTACTAGGAGAAGGAAACAAAACATGAAGTGGATTTAACTTATTTATGAAAACAGGCCTAATGATGGAAACAAACATTATGTTGTCATCCAGAGTCACATTTATTTATTTTCCAATTTATAGCACACAATATTTGACATACAGCAGGTTTTTAAAGGACCAAAGAGTTTGGTCTGCTTCATATTTTTGCCATGGAAAAAATATTGAGATACTGGTATCGTCCCGGCCCTACAGTGTACCATATACATGCAGTTAGTGGGGATTGAATAGCATATTGTTGAGAGGTGTGTGTTCATTAAGAAGGTGTTGATGGGAGCTGGCGTCCATGCACAGATGTTACAGAGTGTGGTGATGGGAGCTCAATGTACATAAAGTCCCATTTAATTAAAGCCAATCTTTCCCATGCAACAGATATCTAACGAGCAAATACAATGTAACACTCAATGCTATTCCTGATTGGAAATTTTGAGAAATAGGGAGATGCTCATCATATGACACTGATCGCATGGAAATCAACGGGCAATTTAGAATGTAGAAGAAGCAGCCATGGATCCACATAATAAGGAAACAGTGAGAGCATACTGTACAGTAGTTAGGGCAGAGTCAGAGCAGGATTTATAGTGCTACTAACTAGTAGGAGGTCACCCACTCTGCCCACTTAAAAATGATACAGTAGCCATGGAACCAAGTAGAGTGTGAAAGGAAATGGGTGCTATGCACACACACCAAACCTAGAGATATGTAGATGTCTTAGGGTGATCCTGAGGAGCAGTGTTGATCCCGACCAGCGCTAGTGTTCACTGCTTACTGTCCACGGGAAAACATGCATCACTGGACACAATCAGACATGTTAGATATTAGATTACATGTTAGACACTGCTGCACTGTCGGAACTAGAAGCACAAGCATTTCGCTACACTCCCAATAACATCTGCTAACCATGTGTATGTGACCAATACAATTTGATTTGAAGTGATACAGAGACATTCAACAGCATTGTATCAACAGTAAGTTTACACTGAAATAATAATTAGATATCACTCCATCATAATTATTATCCAAAGACAGATTATGTCTGTTGTTGCTCGGAACACTAAGTAACCAGCATTCTGTGTCAACAGACTGGATATAATAAATAAAAGATCATACATGATTTATTTGATAACGATAAACATGATTACTGTGTATTAACGCTCAACGCCTCTGATTAATTCAAATGAACACAAGCATAATATAATGGGTGAGTCTTTATCGGACATAATTGATGCTCATGAATTAACTTAGAGGGAGCTATCTGATTAACCATTTGTTTGGCTGAGCGATCACTCAAATCAAAACTATGCTAAGATTTAGATAACCTTTTGTAAGTGGTGGGAGAATTATACTGCACAAGATCCTGCACAAGAAAAAGTAACTTCTGGATAACACATTGACGCAGCTCACTTCTGGTACTTGGGGAAGTCTGTTACTTACACCAAAATGGTAATTACACCAAACCAAGATTGGAAGCTGTGAGGAGTGACCAAGGAGCCGTAGTGTGTGGCGTCGTCGCAATCAGACACTAAATAAACATGAAGGGGAAGTGTAATGCCTCTTTCTGACAAAGCAGGTTTGGAATAACATGTACAGTACCATACTGATAATTCAGTATATGATAGTATTTATGTATGATAGTATTTATCTCCTGGCCTTAAATGTAAAAGAAACCGATACATCACAAAACCACGTTGATCATCTGTGGTGTGTTGAACATGTCATTGAAGCAGTGACTTGAGAACCCAAATGTAGAAATTGATCCGGCCTCCTAAGAGAAATATACATTTAGTATCAAGCATAAAGCACATGATATATTAACATAGCAAATATAGCTTACCTTTCACGTTTAATTCATTTAAAAAACTTTAATCATCATGTCCAGAAATGTCCAAAAGGTCATGATCACAACTGAAGTGTCCTTCAGTGGTTACCTCACATGTACAGAACTAATTTGTTCTAATTTGAGCTTATTCGGTTTCCAAGTAACTGGATGATTCTACAAAAGTGTAGAATTATGATTATGTTAATAACAAAACATATATTGGACATTTTAATAAATACAATCTCCCAGTCAGAGCACAGCCAGACAGAAAACAAGTCAATCCAACCTTTTGACATGGCAGTAAACGCTATGAGGCCAAAAGCAGTTAGGGATTCTGAGCCACAGTAATAACAGATAATGCCAGTCTGCCCATTGTCTTATTTAGTATCACAGCAGGGACCGACATTCAGAATGGTACAAAAACAATTGACGTCCCAGACAGACAGTCAGGGAAGTGTTTGGGTTGGGTTTGAAAAGAGGACCTTGCAGCCAGACCTTCACAGTATACTACAGATTCATCTGTGGAAGAAGCGCCAAGCGCTAACAGCTAACCTTCAGGAAGTCACATGGCGCTTGGCCACCTGCGGGCTTTGTAGCTCCACAACTGGCTCGCAAAGCAATGTGTTTGGAACTGATAGCGTGAGTGGCCGCCACATAGGGTAGAGAGAGAGCGAGTGGAACAGTTAAAGGGCTTCTCCGTCTGCAGACGTGGGGCCGCGGGGCATTAAAGGATGATAACAATGAGTGTCAGTCTAGGGAAAACAAAGAAAACACAGATGGAGATAGAGAGTGGGGTAATTACATGCAGACCGCTAGAAACAGACAAGGACGGAGGAGGAAACTTTACCCTCATACATAATGATGCACAGTGGAGCATGACAATGTTAAGCTTCCATATCAAAAGGCCTAGGTTTTCTGAGGATACAGACCGTTGAAGTAGTAGTAACGTTGTCACTTGCTATGGATGGACACAAGAGAGCACAAAGTCTAAGTCACCAGGCCAAATATTTGTTTAAATCAAAGGGAAATGAACTCTCTCTTGCATCAGCTCTGTAACAGAGCCTGGAGAGGCATGTCAACCAATCTAGTCAGGGCCCTCAGCATGCCTCACTTGACAAACTCAATTCTGAATGTTAACTTAGTAGGACTATGTGCACCGTACTGTACCACAACCTTCCTCATCTAATAGTATAACTAGCTAGAGCTGAGATTATACATGAGAAAAAGGGAAATCAAATAAATGCATTTTAAAATGTTCCATCATGCATATCTATATACACACAATGGCCAGTCTATTCAGTACACCCATCTAGTCTCTTGTCGGACCCCCCTTTGCCTCCAGAACAGCCAGATTTCTTCGGGGGATCGATTCTATAGGGTGTTGGTATCAAAGGACCTAACGTGTGACAGGAAAACATTCCCACACCATTACACCACCCCACCAGCCTGTACCATTGACACTAGCATGTACCGTTGACACCAGGCAGGATGGGGCCATGGACTCATGCTGCTTAAGGCCAAATCCTGACTCTGCCAAGAGCATGACGCAACAGGAACGAGGATTCGTCGGACCAGAAAATGTTTTTCCACTCCTCAATTGTCCAGTGTTGGTGATAGCTTGCCCACTGGAGCCGCTTCTTCTTCTTGTTTTTAGGTTATTGAAGTGGAACCTGGTGTGGTCGTCTGCTGAAGTAGTCCATCCATGAGTTGTGTGTTCCGAGATGCCGTTCTGCTGTGTGCCATTTTTTGCCTGTTTGTGGCCCTTCTGTTAGCTTACACAATTCTTGCCATTCTCCTTCGTACGCTCTAATCAATGAGCTGTTTTCGCTCACAGGACTGCCGCTAAACTGGACATTTTGTATGTCGCACCATTCTTGATAAACCCTAGACATTGTCGTGAATGAAAAGCCCAGGAGTCCGGTCATTCCTGACATACTAGAACTGGTTCTTCTGTTACCGATGATCATACCACTCTCAAAATTGTTTAGGTCACTTGTTTTGCCCATTCTAACAATCAATCGAACTTGATGTGTGTCTGCCTACTTCATATAGCAAGCCATGGCCACACGACTCACTGTTTTTAAGAGTGAAACATTTTCGTGAACAGGGTGGTGTACCTATTAAACCAGCCACGCGCATGCAGGCAGGCGGGCAGACAGACAGACAGGACAGACACACACACACTGCATGCCCCTGTCAACACAAGACCAGCTTGTGAGCTGGATAATAATGCTGCTGCATTATTATCAATATTTAATAAAGGGCTTTCCCTAAGCCCATTTCTTTTCCAGTCGCTCTCAAACAGTCCACAGGAAGACATGAGTGGATAAGGCTTTCCCAAATCATGATCACTCAGGGGGAGTAAATCCCTACTCTCAACTCACGTGTGGAGATTAACTAAGTATAATGTCCATGTTCTTCCTCTGATGCTTGGACAGCTGCATATAAGTACAAAATTGTCAAATGCCAAATAACACACAGTTGACGCCAAATGATTAAGCTTTTACTGAAAAGCACTGTGCACTCTTTTCCAATACTAAGACTGCTGCTAAGACAGTTAGCATCTGAACTATAGATGAAGTGACACACCCAACATATATGATGTGATGATCATTCAGAAGAGAGTGGAATGGTTTGCATGCCTTTCATCATGTAATTGTGTACAGGTGTTGGGATTTGGACTCTAAACTCGTTAGAGATGACGAAACTACCCAATCTCTGTGCCTTTTTTATCTACTCCTCACTGGGTTCCTGCCATAATCAGGACGGAAATAAAAACACATTGAGAAACCATGTTGGAGTTACATACTGTACATATTAATCTATTCCCTGGATGAAATGGAAACAAGCAATCTGGAAAATGAATCATTAACTAAGCGAAGAAGAAAAGGTGAGAAGGCGCAGGTGTCACGCCTTGGTCATTGTATTTTGTGTTTTTGTTATATGTTTGGGTAGGCCAGGGTGTGACATGGGTTTATATGTTGTGTTTCGTATTGGGGTTTGTATTATTTGGGATCGCGGCTGATTAGGGGTGTGGTATAGGCTTGGCTGCCTGAGGTGATTCTCAATTAGAGTCAGGTGCTTATCGTTGTCTCTGATTGGGAACCGTATTTAGGCAGCCTGAGTTTCGCTTTGTATTTCGTGGGTGTTTGTTCCTGTCTTTGTGTAGTATTCACCAGATAGGCTGTAATTAGTTTCATGTTCCGTTCTGTTGTTTTTGTATTTAGTTTCAGTTATTTCATGTACCGCGATTCTTTCATTAAAGTCATGAGTAACCTACACGCTGCATTTCGGTCCGACTCTCTTTCTTCAACAGACGAACGCCGTTACAGCAGGGTTTGCCAATACAATTCTTGGCACATTGATTAGCTGAGCAGATCAGAGCTGAAGCGCTGGTCAGATATAAACCTGTGGTTTAGAAAGGTTGGATACTTGTCCACTTCAAATCACATTACATTTTATTGGTCACATCCACATGGTCAGCAGATGTTATTGCGAGTGTCATGACGCTGGCCTGGGGGTAGGTTTATGACAGTCATAAATATACCCCCCTTTTTCCTCTCTCTACCCTACTGACTATTGAAAATCCCTTGGATAACATAGAGATTCTGGGAATATCAGAAGGTGGGGGGAAATGAACCATATTTTGGTAATCCGACCAGTTGAACATATGCGTTGGTACTTAATGAATATGATGTCAGTTCGGTTGTCTCTATGCACAATGACAACTTTTAACAATTTACACTGACAGGTTTGCGGTTGTTCTTATGGGTCTTGAACTCCATTGCTTTTAACGGAATTGCATCATGGGTTCCTGGTCTGTACTATACACAGAAATGTGAACCAATCATAGATGTCTTCAGTGACTTTAGAAAGCATTCATACCACTAGACTTACACATTTTGTTGTGTTACAGCCTGAATTCAAGATGGATTAAATGTATTGTTTTTCTCACCCTTCTACACACAATACCCCATAATAACAGAGCTAAAACATGTTATTACAATGTTTTGCAAATGTATTGAAAATGAAATACATAAATGTATAATTTACATAAGTATTCACACCCCTGAGTCAAAACTTTGTAGGAGCACCTTTGCTGTGAGTCTTTCTGGGTAAGTCTAAGAGTTTTCCACATCTGGATTGCGCAACATTTGCACATTATTATTTTCAGAATTCTGCAAACTCTGTCACATTGGTTGTTGATCATTGCTAGACAATCATTTTCAGGTCTTGCCATAGATTTTAAAATAGATTTAAGTCAAAACTGTAACTCGGCCACTGAGGAACATTCTTGGTAGGCAACTCCAGTGTAGATTTGGCCTTGTGTTTTAGGTTATTGTCCTGCTGGAAAAGTGTCTGTTGGAAAGCAGACTGAACCAGATTTCTTCTAGAATTTTGTCTGTGCTTAGCTCCTCTACATTTATTTTTTATCCTGAAAAAATCCCCCGTCCTTAATGATTACAGTTTTCTCCTATCACTGCCATTAAACTCTGTAACTGTTTTAAAGTCACCATTGGCCTCATGGTGAAATTCCTGAGTGATTTCCAACTAGGAAGGACACCTGAGCTAGGAAGTACACCTGTATATTTGTAGTGATTGGTTATAGTGATACACCATCCAAAGTGTAATGAATGACTTCACCATACTCAGAGATATTCGATGTCTGCTTTTTACCATTTTTACCCATCTACCAATAGGTGCCCTTCTTTTTGAGGCATTGGAAAAACCTCCATGGTCTTTGTGGTCGAATCGGTTTTTGAATTTCACTGCTCGACTGAGGGACCTTACATACGATTGTATGTGTGAAGTTCAAAGATGAGGTAGTCGTTTAAAAACAATATTAAACACGAGTATTGCACACAGAGTGAGTCCGTGCAAATTATTATGATTGGTTAAGCACATTTGTACTCCTGAATATTTTTAGGCCATAACAAAAGGGTTGAATACTTATTGACTCAAGACAGTTCAGCTTCAACATTTTTATTAATTTGTAAACATTTCGGAAAGCATAATTCCAGTTTGACATTATGTGGTATTGTGTGGTATTATGGTGTATTGTGTGGTATTGTGCGATATTGTGTGTAGGCCAGTGACATAAAAATATACATTTAATCCATTTTAAATTCAGGCTGTAAAACAACAAAATGTGGAAAAAGTCAAGGGGTGTGAATACTTTCTGAAGGCACGACATGTTTCACAAGCTTGTACATCAAAGTACAGCACTGTAAAGCTCAGTAGAGTATGTCATGATGTTGGCCTCTTTGGGTAGAGCAAGCCCCATTCCCCCTCTCCCTGTCTCCTACACCCGGGCTGCTGTGGTCAGATAGAGGTCGTAAATTCCTGGAGGAGATTATCTCCTCATGGCCGCAGTATAGAGAGAGAGAGAGAGTAGAGTTTTCATAGAAGAGAACAAAGGAATTTCTTCCACCTCACAAAACTTGAGGTCTGAACAACATTTATGTTTTTTTTGTTTTTTTTTCTTCAACTTTATTTAACCAAGTGGGCTGGTTGAGAACAAGTTCTCATTTACAACTGCGACCTGGCCACGATAAAGCATAGCAGTGTGAACAGACAACAACACAGAGTTACACATGGAGTAAACAATAAACAAGTCAATAACACAGTAGAAAGAAAAATAATAGTCTATATACATTGTGTGCAAAAGGCATGAGGAGGTAGGCGAATAATTACAATTTTGCAGATTAACACTGGAGTGATAAATGATCAGATGGTCATGTGCAGGTAGAGATACTGGTGTGCAAAAGAGCAGAAAAGTAAATAAATATAAACAGTATGGGGATGAGGTAGGTAAATTGGGTGGGCTATTTACCGTACAGCTGCAGCGATCGGTTAGCTGCTCAGATAGGAGATGTTTAAAGTTGGTGAGGGTAATAAAAGTCTACAACTTCAGACATTTTTGCAATTCGTTCCAGTCACAGGCAGCAGAGAACTGGACAGAAAGGCGGCCAAATGAGGTGTTGGCTTTAGGGATGATCAGTGAGATACACCTGCTGGAGCACGTGCTATGGGTGGGTGTTGCCATCGTGACCAGTGAACTGAGAAAAGGCGGAGCTTTACCTAGCATGGACTTGTAGATGACCTGGAGCGAGGGCCAGGCACTCAAAGTTGAGTGGTGGGTGGTATAAGGTGCTTTAGTAACAAAACGGATGGCACTGTGATAAACGGCATCCAGTTTGCTGAGTAGAGTATTGGAAGCTATTTTGTAGATATCGCCAAAGTTGAGGATCGGTAGGATAGTCAGTTTTACTAGGGTAAGTTTGGCGGCGTGAGTGAAGGAGGCTTTGTTGCGAAATAGAAAGCCGACTCTAGATTGGATTTTAGATTGGAGATGTTTGATATTAGTCTGGAAGGAGAGTTTACAGTCTAGCCAGACTCCTAGGTACTTATAGATGTCCACATATTCTAGGTTGGAACCATCCAGGGTGGTGATGCTAGTCGGGCGTGCGGGTGCAGGCAGCAAACTGTTGAAAAGCATGCATTTGGTTTTTACTAGCGTTTAAGAGTAGTTGGAGGCCAAGGAAGGAGTGTTGTATGGCGTTGAAGCTCGTTTGGAGGTTAGATAGCACAGTGTCCAAGGAAGGGGCAGAAGTAGACAGAATGGTGTTGTCTGCGTAGAGGTGAATCAGGGAATCGCCCGCAGCAAGAGCAACATCATTGATATATACAGAGAAAAGAGTCGGCCCAAGAATTGAACCCTGTGGCACCCCCATAGAGACTGCCAGAGGACCGGACAACATGCCCTCCGATTTGACACACTGAACTCTGTCTGCAAAGTAGTTGGTGAACCAGGAAAGGTAGTCATTAGAAAAACCGAGGCTACTGAGTCTGCCGATAAGAATATGGTGATTGACAGAGTCGAAAGCCTTGGCCAGGTCGATGAAGATGACTGCACAGTACTGTGTTTTATCGATGGCGGTTATGATAATGTTTAGTACCTTGATCGTGGCTGATGTGCACCCGTGACCGGCTCGGTTACCAGATTGCACAGCGGAGAAGGTATGGTGGGATTCGAGATGGTCAGTGATCTGTTTGTTGACTTGGCTTTCGAAGACCTTAGATAGGCAGGGCAGGATGGATATAGGTCTGTAACAGTTTGGGTCCAGGGTGTCTCCCCCTTTGAAGAGTGGGATGACTGCGGCAGCTTTTCAACCCTTGGGGATCTGAGACGTTATGAAAGAGAGGTTGAACAGGCTGGTAATAGGTGTTGCGACAATGGCGGCAGATAGTTTCAGAAATAGAGGGTCCAGATTGTCAAGCCCAGCTGATTTGTATGGGTCCAGGTTTTGCAGCTCTTTCAGAACATCTGCTATCTGGATTTGGGTAAAGGAGAAGCTGGGGAGGCTTGGGCGAGTAGCTGCGGGGGGACGGAGCTGTTGGCCGAGGTTCGAGTAGCCAGGAGGAAGGCATGGCCAGCCGTTGAGAAATGCTTGTTGAAATTTTTGATAATCATGGATTTATCGGTGGTGATCGTGTTACCTAGCCTCAGTGCAGTGGGCAGCTGGGACGAGGTGCTCTTGTTCTCCATGGACTTTACAGTGTCCCAGAACTTTTTCGAGTTTGAGCTACAGGATGCAAATTTCTGCTTGAAGAAGCTGGCCCTTGCTTTCCTGACTGACTGTGTGTATTGGTTCCTGACTTCCCTGAACAGTTGCATATCACGGGGACTATTCAATGCTATTGCAGTCCGCCACAGGATGTTTTTGTGCTGGTCGAGGGCAGTCAGGTCTGGAGTGAACCAAGGGCTATATCTGTTCTTAGTTCTGCATTTTTTGAACGGATCAATTCACAAATTGTGTCCAGGGCACAGCTGGGAGATGAGGGGGGTCAGTTGCAGGTGGCAACAGTGAGAGACTTATTTCTGGAGAGAGTAATTTTTAAAATTAGTAGTTCGAACTGTTTGGGTATGGACCTGGAAAGTATGACATTACTTTGCAGGCTATCTCTGCAGTAGACTGCAACTCCTCCCCCTTTGGCAGTTCTATCTTGATGGAAAATGTTATAGTTGGGAATGGAAATCTCAGAATTTTTGGTGGCCTTCCTAAGCCAGGATTCAGACACGGCAAGGACATCAAGGTTGGCAGAGTGTGCTAAAGCAGTGAGTAAACAAACTTAGGGAGGAGGCTTCTGATGTTGACATGCATGAAACCAAGGCTTTTTCGATCACAGAAAAAAAGGTATAAAATATCGGTGAAGAATCCAGCTACAAACTGGTCCGTTTGGTACAATTTTGTGAAACTCATGGAAGCCTGTTTATACTATAATAGCCTCAGATATGAGACTTTACATCTAATTGTATAAGATGAATGAGTGAGGATGATACTGGTTTGTGAAATTGTTTAATGTGATTTTGGACTGTTTAATGAAGGAAACTCCAATTCCCTTTGGTGTTTAACTAAATCAGAGGACCGCCCATGAGCACAGTTATGGTCGGGCATCCTGGAACAGGCCCTTTTCTGCAATTCCGAATAAAACCCCCACCTACCTCGATAACGAGAGGGCCAAGGTTTGAGACCAGACTGCTGGATCTTTTAACCATCACATGTGGTTAAACTCTTAGACTATCGATACCGACAGAATAAGAAGAAGTCTTTGATGTTAATTACTAGTCTGCAGCTAGGAATTCGGTATCATTGAACGCAAAGACCGACAACCGCCGAAACATCTATTCAATAACGACATGAATGAATGTCACTCTGAACTATCCATTCTAAAGGAGAGAGAGAGAGGACGGACATACTTTTAAACAGAAACTACCGTTTCAACAGAGACCCTGATGACACAATGAGCATATATATATTTATTGATTGATTGCAATTGTTGCCGAATGAATGAGCGTTCATGTGCAAAGGATAAGCATTTCAATTGTTATAATTATCAACTCTGTGTTGTCTTATCTCAGTCGACCCCCACTTCCCTTTTGTACACCAAGCCGCGATGCCGGTTTATCCCACTAGGGAAACTCCGTTATCAATTCCTTGTAACTATCTACTGTTTGGTTATGCATTTCTGTGAATTACTTAGTTAGTAAATAAATTATTTTAAGACAATTGATGTATGGATGACTCATAGTGAAGACTGGGTTCGTGCAGATACCCAACAATTTACAACATTTGGAATGAGACTAACGTGAGGTAAAGAAGAATTCATTAATCAGAAGACTATTGATCAGATATGAAAATATCTGAAAAGTTATATTAGGAAAATTATAACTTTGTAATCTCAATATTTTCCTTGGTGCCCCGACTTCCTAGTTAAATTACAGTTACATGATTAATCAGTTTAATCGCGTAATAATAAAATACAGAGTCATTTGATAAAGATGAATCCTCAGTTTAATAATGCCAAAGACACGACATGTACAACACAGAGGAGTAGAGTTCAGTACAGTACATTAGTGTACTCAACTCTAGTGTGCTCTACTGTGTACTGTACACTACTGTAGAGTGTTTTGCAGTACTGCATCACTGCTTGGTACAACAGTGTCACTATACAGGCAAAAGCCAGTGTGACAAGTCTGCTTAAAAACTGCCTCAAAAATAATTGGCTAGCCTATCAACCAAACCCTTCTGCACAGCTACCACACAAACATGCTGAGGATGGCAAACAAAATAGCAGAGGACCTCTCCCATGTGCTCAACTCAGTGTGCGCTCCTGCCATCCAGGAAGAGCGACAGACTCCCCTGTGCAAACTGGTCCGGAACAAAAACTAATTTGTGCCACACATACACACACCGACCCTTATGAACAAATAAGGAGGATATTATGGGGATACATTCACTCATTCAGAAACAGGCAATAGTGAAAATCAGATAATAAATAACTATTTAAATCTACTGTACTGTGCAGTCCAAACTTGTGAACCCAACTGTGGTTTGTGCCTATCATAATTTCCCATTGTAGCCAAATAAATTGCATAAATTATATTTTTTTATTCTGATTTGGTAAACAAATTTGATAATAGTAAAAACACAAACTAATTGGTAAGTCTACCTTTACTTCTGTGAACTTCCATTATCCTCCCTCCTCATGATGGAGAGAACTAAGAAAATATCTTAAAGATATGTGGGTTTTTGGTAACGGAATTTCAAAACACAAAGCAATGTTTCTAAAACTTACAGAAGGCAGAAAAATGTATCCAAAATTAAACATAAAAGTGTTGATATTAAGTTGGCAGGGGTCTTTACAACATTTTGTTTTGATGCCTTTCTTATACCTTTTAAGATGTTTTCTAAGTGTAATGAACATGAGAGACAGAGAGCTGGTTTCAAGCACAGGGCGCAGCAGGTGTTTATTTGTAAAGGACCACAGGAGCAGGCAGATAGCTGGGTCCAGGAGCAAGCAGAAGGTCATACACAGGGGGTCCAAATAGGCAACAGTACAGGCAGGGAGAAGGCTTGTAACATCATTCAGGAGATCAGGCAATAGGTTTATAACAGGGAATCCAAATAGGCAAAAAGGCGTCGTTAGTGAGGCAGGAAAAAACTAGTGAGGCAATCATACACTGGAGGAATACATTACGGGAAAAGCAGAGCTCCAGATAGAAGAGTCCTTTTACAAAACCAATACCTCACAATGATGGGGTGCAAAGACCTGAACTAAATAGTGTGTGATAATGACATACAGGTGTGTGAACAGGTGATCAGAATTCAGGTGATTGGGATCTGGAGAGTGAGCTGCTTTCAGGGGATCTATGTGTCTGAGAGTGTGAGTTGGTAGCAGACGTTACACTAAGACCCCTTTTCCATATTTATAAACAGAAATCAAAGCCTTTGCTTATTCACATTTTTTGGGGATGGAAAATGGTTGAAAAATGTATATATGAATTAATACAAATAAAATATAAACTCTCAGATTTCATTTGACACCCAAATTGACATACTCCTATGAACTTCACATGTTGGCGAACGAGTCCTTTTACATGGAAATTACCATACTGCCTTGGACTGCATTAGGCCATAGGCCTACATGGTGGTGGAATGGACAGTATGTTTAGAGAAGGAGGAATATGTGAATTAGCAGGCTGAAAACTAGGTAATCCTGCAGACAACCTTCAGTCCAATTATCTCAACTTAAAACATGGTCTTGAATTCACTGAAGTGAATAGTTGTAGAGCTGCATTGACTGAAACTGTTAGCTGATCATCTCCGCCAAAGGTTATGACTGTTACTGAGAATGACTTTGAACTGAAGTAAAAAAGGAAAAACAAGCAGCATGTCTCCTCTCTTCCTGCAGACATATAATTTCAGTAAAAAAATCAATAATCTAAAAATGTATGTTCTTAAAAATGTTTTGATCTCAGTCCATTTGGAGGTGACTTCTTAACGCCATGTAACCTTTCGCTGTCACCGAATTGATAGGTTGGAAACGAAAGACACATGTTTAATAAATACACTGACAAATAACATTAAGTAGTACAGGAAGTGAAACGTTTGACAAGAGATGAGAAAACATAGCACTCCTCTTGCAGTTCGCTAGGGAGAGAGGAACTTTGGTTCTAACTAAATTACTGTACATCAGCTGGGGAGACCGAAACACACCGCGAGTAACTTCCATTATCGAGCCGAGATAATGACATATAAATGCAATTATTGTGACAGATGGGCAGCAACAGCCTGACGTTGATTTGACTCCATCATCATAGTCCTCATTGCAAGTCCCAATAGATCAGTAGATATAATACTGGAATTCCACTGGAATGTATCCATCATACTTAATGTTGAATCATGGATCTTGGACGGTTATCCCTTGTGCCAGAAGAATAGATACAGTATGAGTGGCAAGAATAGAAAAGGATAAGAATTCATTTATTGACTGCTAATGGCTCTCACACCATGTGCGGTGCTCCATTCACTTAACCAAAACGGTTAGCTTCAATGACCATGACATGAATTTTTGGATGAAATGTAAACAAACAATCTAACGTTTCCTTCAACTCTTATCACCCTGACAAAAAATATGACCACACCCAGTTCCAGATTGATTTCACACACATGGGACAAAGACGAGCTAGCATCTAATAGCAGTGAGCTGCGATGGAAAGTTCACCACCACGGCTACAGAGCAAAGCATGCTGTATGCTATTTGTCCTTCTCCAGCTTGTGGGGTGTGTTGATGTTATCAGCGGGGGCTTCCCTGATAGCTCACCCTACCCAAGTCAGTCACAGAAAAGCCACTCCACACAAGCACAACAACATGGCATCCAAAATTTGAGCTACATTGTAAGAAGTAACGTCATTTGGTTTCTCAACGTATGGTACTGTATATTGGTCCATCATTTCTCTCAGCTGACATGACTTATGAAGCATTTTATCTGTACCGTGTGTATAAAGGTCCACCACCCAAAGGACATCCAGACAATTAGACAACTGGGGGAAGCAATGGAGTAAACATGGGCCAGCATCCATGTGGAATGCTTTCGACACCTTGTAGAGTCCATGCTCAAACAAATTGAGGCTGCTCTGAGAGCAAAAGGCAGTGCAACTCAATATTAGGAATGTGTGCCTAATATTTTGTACACTCAGTGTAACTCTTTATCACTGTGTAAGCTTGGGCCAAGCAGTACCTAAGACCGTATTGTGCCAGTCCCTGAAACAACAATAATGAGAAACATGACATTAGTACTGTAACTAACAATAATATAGAGATCTATAACAAAAGAGCTAGGTGGCAGTTAGGCCGTCCTGTTGCATTAATAAAACAACAATCTACATAAGTGCTACTCTCTTACTTTACAGATCATGTTGCAGTAGTACCCCTGTGTCTCTGTTACTCTACAGTATCTTTGAGACCACAACATGCCACAGCTCTGGTGTAAAATATGTGGTGAAATAAAGCTTAAGGGAGTGTGACATTTGGGGGAAACAGATCCCACAGGCCCAGTACAGCCCTGAGGAAAGGACAAAGAGCACAAAGTTACTGTTGTACGGCTGTTGTCTGTGGATATGCCAAGAACTACTGGACACAATTGGTTGAATCAATGTCGTTTCCACATCAATTCAACAAAAAAAACTCTATGTGATGATGTTGACTCAATGTGGAAAAGTGATTGGATGTGAAAAAAGTCATCAATGTAAGGAAATGTAGTCATTTTCTCACCCAAATTTGAACCTAAATCCAATGACATGGTGCATTTTTGGGGGGATTTCACATTGAATTCACATTAGTTGACCATGTATATCAAAAGCAGATGGAATCAGAGTGGACGTGATCTCCACAAGGGTATCTATCACTTCAATAGACAAAGACAAATAGAGTAGCAAATTTTATAAGCAAGAACTTTTGTCTTCTCATTTTAAAAGCTGTTTATACTGTATACTGTACATATACATGTCAGCAAAAGGGAATCATTTCCTCATACAGTTAGCATACATAGGGCATTTTTGTTGTTGTTGGAAGAAGCAAAGTTTTAATATAGAAGCCCTGTTAAAAAAGTTGAAAAAATTGCCTTCTATAAAAAAAGAATGCAAATCTGTGGAAACAGGTCCAACTCCTTTACTAATTTGTATTCATGTTAGAAGGGAGGGTATGCACGAACATGGCTCCTAGGTAAATAAAAGTGGAAAAAAGAAATGAAGAAAGAGAGGTACCCTCCATCATTTCCTCACTTCAAAGAGCAGGAGGGGAGACGTGCTGGATCAGCGCGTGTTCAGGTCTGCCTTGACATCGTGTTTCTCAGTATAATTAGCCTACCAACTGAACACTGCTAACCTTCTTTGCCCCATCAAAGACTATGCTCTTCTCTACAGGCTTAATAGTTCTAGAATGTCTGCACAAACTGTCAGAAACCATCTCTGGGGAGCTCATCTGTGTGCTGGTCGTCTTGACCTGACTGCAGTTCGTAGTCATAACCGAATTCAGTAGGCAAATGCTCACCGTAGCACGCTGGAGAAGAATGCTCTTCACGGATCCCGGTTTCAACTGTACTGGGCAGATGGCAGACAGTGTGTATGTAGGGGTGTGGTGGTCAAAAAATTGTCAGCCGGTGATTGTCAAGCAAATAACTGCCAGTCTCACGGTAATTGACTGTTAATGAACATACACTCATTTAGCATCTCCTGGCTTCCACATATAGCCTTCAAGCCGCTGATGGAGACCCTTGGAACATCTACATTTTAAAAAGTTTTAAAAAGTCCAAGTAATATAGCCTACACCTTCACAATACATCCATTGTATTTTTATTTTAGATAGGTCTAAAGAAGCATGATATGATGAAAATATTTCAGAAGAACAGAGTAGCATACTCTGAATTGTCCTTATATTAGTCTTGATCTGTTCATTCCAAATGGTTGTGGGCTACACTAGTTCATTCAGCAGAAAATGTCACACCCTGATCTGTTTCACCTGTCTTTGTGCTCGTATCCACCCCCTTCCAGATGTCACACATCATCCCAATTATCCCCAGTGTATTTATACCTGTGTTCTCTGTTCCCAGTTCGATTTGTTCGACAAGCCTACCACCAGGTTTCCCCTTGCTCCTGTCCGTTTCAAGTTGTCCCGGGTTTTGACCATTCTGCCTGCCCTTTCTGTACCTTGCCACACCACACTGGATTACTGACCTCAGACTGCCCTTGAGCTGTCGTTTTGTCTGCCCCCTGTTCTAAGAATAAACTTTTGTTATTTTGACATTGTCTGCATCTGGGTCTTCCCTGAAATGTGATATAATTCTAAGTAAATATTATGTGGCATTATTTTATGGTATGAAGAATACAATTGAAAAAAGCGGAATAAAATAGAAAGGATATTTTCTCCAAACATATAGCCAACATTTGTAGAACAACTAAAGATACATTAATACATCTAAATTAAGCATATAGGAATACGTATTTCTTTGTTAACCGCTCAACACAGAACAGCCGCATGTTAGGTACAGTTGAAGTTGGAAGTTTACATACACCTCAGCCAAATACATTTAAATTCAGTTTTTCACAATTCCTGATATTTAATCCTAGTAAAAATTCCCTGTCTTTGGTCAGTTAGGATCACCACTTCATTTTAAGAATGTGAAATGTTAGAATAATAGTAGAGTATGATTTATTCCAGCTTTCACTTTCCCAGTGCGTTAGAAGTTTCCAAACACTCAATTAGTATTTGGTAGCTTTGCCTTTAAATTGTTTCATTTGGGTCAAACGTTTCAGGTAGCCTTCCACAAGCTTCCCATAATAAGGTGGGTGAATTTTGTTCCATTCCTCCTGACAGAGCTGGTGTAACTGAGTCAGGTTTGTAGGCCTCCATGCTCGCACACGCTTTGTCAGTTCTGCCCACACATTTTCTATAGGATTGAGGTCAGGGCTTTGTGATGGCCACTCCAATACCTTGACTTTGTTGTCCTTAAGCCATTTTGCCACAACTTTGGAAGTATGCTTGGGGTCATTGTCTATTTGGGAGACCCATTTGCGACCAAGCTTTAATATCCTGACTGATGTCTTGAGATGTTACTTCAATATATCCACATACTTTTTCTTCTGCATGATGCCATCTATTTTGTGAAGTGCACCAGTCCCTACTTTAGCAAAGCACCCCCACAACATGATGCTGCCACCCCTGTCCTTCATGGTTGGGATGGTACTCTTCGGCTTGCAAGCCTGGAAGAGCAGTGGCTTCTTCCTTGCTGACCGGCCTTTCAGGTTATGTCAATATAGGACTCGTTTTACTGTGGATATAGATACTTTTGTACCCGTTTCCTCCAGCATCTTCAGAAGGTCCTTTGCTGTTGTTCTGGGATTGATTTGCACTTTTCACACCAAAGTATGTTAATCTCTAGGAGACAGAACGTGTTGCCTTCCTGAGCATTGGGATGGCTGCGTGGTCCCATGGTGTTTATACTTGCATACTATTGTTTGTACAGATGAACATGGTACCTTTAGGTGTTTGGAAATTGTTCCCAAGGATGAACCAGACTTGTGGAGGTCTACACATTTTTTTCTGAGGTCTTGAATGATTTCTTTTGATTTTCCCATTATGTCAAGCAAATAGGCACTGAGTTTGAAGATAGGCCTTGAAATACATCCACAGGTACACCTCCAATTGACTCAAATTATGTCAATTAGCCTAACAGAAGCTTCCAAAGCCATGACATAATTTTCTGGAATGTTCCAAGCTGTTTAAAGGCACAGTCAACTTCGTATATGTAAACTTCTGACCCACTGAAATTGTGATACAGTGAAATAATCTGTACGTAAACAATTGTTGGAAAAATTACTTGTGTCATGCACAAAATAGATGTCCCAACCGACTTGCCAAAACTATAGTTTGTTAACAAGACATTTGCGGAGTTGTAGAAAAACAAATTTTAATAACTCCAACCTAAGTGTATGTGAACTTCCGACTTCAACTGTATGTTTTTGAATATTTTTTATTCTGTATAGTCTTCCTTATTTTCACTCAATCAGTTAGTATTGTGGAGTAACTACGATGTCATTGACCCATCCTCAGTTGTTTTCTACTATTTACATTTACATTTAAGTCATTTAGCAGACGCTCTTATCCAGAGCGACTTACAAATCACAGCCATTAAACTCTGTAACTCTTTTAAAGTCACCATTGGCCTCTGTCAGGACCCGGTTACGAACCAGGGTCTCCGGAGTAAGAAACAGTCACTAAACCAACTGAGCCACGAATAGTCAGCAGAACCCCGACTCCACAACCTCAAAAGGAATTCCACAAGAACAAAGGAAACGAGGCACAGGTGCAAATAATAATGGGGATCAAGGGAAAACAAAAGGTCAAAAGGCACAATGGGGGCATCTAGTGACCAAACACCGGAACAACCCTGGCCAAATCCTGACAGCCTCGAGGTGAAATCCCTGAGCATCATACAAATTGTAATGAATAACTTCACTATGCTTAAAGGGATATTCAATGTCTGCTTTTTTATTTTTACCAATAGGTGCCCTTCTTTGCGAGGTCTCTGTGTCTCTGTGGTTGAATCTGTGTTGAAATTCACTGCTCGACTGAGGGACCGTACAGATAATTGTATGTGTAGAATACAGAGATGAGATAGTCATTCAAAATTAATGTTTAACACTATTACAGAGTAAGTCCATGCAACTTATTATGTGACATTTTCATTTTTACATTGTGCAGTATTGTGTATAGGATGTAACACAACAAAATGTGTAAAAAGTCAAGTGGTGTGAATACTTTCTGTAGGCTCTATAAATAACCCCAAAAATAAGGCAAATTTTACAAACTAATTCAACCTTAAATTTATTAACATCTATGGCCACATTTTTAGGTTAGTAACTATAAATGTTTTCCTATGTAATCATGTCAAGTGTGCATGTTCAAGATAGCATGTATAGGTCATCGCAGGTCTGTGGAGATCTTCACAGTTGCTGTAATAATCTGCGCAGAATCTCGAACGGCAAGGATCAATTCCACCATGTGCTTTTAATGTAGTCTCAACTGCAATCCCGGCCATTTGGTTCTGCTATTAGATGAAGCACAGTGATAACACAATCTGTTGTATAAATGAAATAAAATATCTGACATCGTATTCCCATTTGAACTTTGCTGTGCTTTTAAAATGGTTGAAAGCACAGTAATAGACATTTGGGTGACAACTAAACCAAAATCAGACTGTTTTGTTTTTCCAATGGAATTTGGTTGTGCTTTTAGATGGTTGAATCTTAGTGATAACACATTGGGAATTCAACTAACTTTTATTATGGATCCCCAAGTGGTGTGTCCAGTTGGTTAGGACTGCCATTTTGAATTGTTTCATTAATTATGTTTGTTGAGCCATCGCCATTATAGAGTTAAAAGTGCATTTGCACTGATTGCGTTCATGTTAAGGAAGAGCGCTCACACGTTTGCTGGGTGCTGATGTGGAGAAGGCACTGTGCACGGTGTGCAACCACCTGTGAAAAGAGCTACAATATACAGCTTGTTTCTGTTTCTTTGGGTTCTTATCAAGTGTGTGTGTATTACTGTCAGCTAATGGCTCACTAAAGTAAGGGTCTTGGAAATAAGGATATTGAGATTAAAGCTAAAGGATCCAGAGATGTTCTATTTGGCAACACTTGACTTTAGTCAAGCTTTCATCAACATCTGAAAGGATATGGAAACACTTTATTTTACAGCCCTCCATCAGCTCCTATTTCCATGGTATCTCTGTATCCTTGAAGTCCAGGCTTAAACAAATGATAATTCTTACTGTACCCTAATTCAAAATCACACTCATGCTACACCCAGCCTTTTTAATTCAAAGCACATAAAATAATGTTACAGGAGATTATGAATGGGAGAAAAAAAAGAACGTGGGCTAACAGGACATTGAGGAAGCTCTTGATCGGCTTACAATCCTGTTAGGTATGAAAGGGGATCCTTAGCAAATAGCATACTAATCCTGGGGAAATGTGCTGACTGGTGCACGTTCAATGTTACAAAGCTAATTTGGGCTCATATGGGCTACAGATAAAGTTATGTTGTGTATTCAAGGTATGCTACGCTGGGAAGGGGCTATTTTACAACATCAGTGTTTTTACAATAAGTATCTTTCAAAATAATTTCCCAACAAGATTTTAAAAAATACATATTTTAGTTAGTTATTTATATAAAGTATTTTCATTCCAGCAAATGAGTGCATTTCCATTATCACTATATTGCCATTGTTTGTGTCAGTATAATAATATAAATAATAATATAATAATATCAGCTTAATGTCACGGCTGTCAGAAACAAAGAAGTAGGAATTAGAATTTAATAGGATCTCTACGGTCAGAGAGGACAATCCACATGAAGATGTCGGCCCGTCATTGCAACTTGCTAACAGCTTCCACATTTCCACTACTTCCTCATTAAACCAAGATGCAAATAACCCAAGCAAATGAAATGCAAATTAATTTAGTGCTTGATTGTGTCCACTAGCTAGCCTTCATGTTTAACAGCAATCAGACCAAATTGCTCTCTGCTGCCTGTTGATGCCACTAGCATTATGTTCCCTAGAAGCTAGGAATCAGAGCAGCAAGTCATTAATATTCCTTCCGTCTTCACTCCTTCTTTTCACCTGAATGGTAATTGGAGTGTGGTGAATTCTGCATGAGAGGGCTGCTACTTCCTGATCATGGCTACTCCAGCTCTTGTTCATGGCCCCGGGTCACTGTTTGATTGCATGCCTAAGTGGCACATGACGCGATTACCACACAGCTCGGCTTCGGCTTCAGTTCGACTCGCCACGGGTAGGGTTTTGCGTGTGTGAGGGGGGAATATTATTATTATTTTAAATGAGAACCTGACAAGTTGCCTTGGATGTCGTGATGTTCTGTAAACTGAATGCTTCAACTGAAATTATGATTCACCTCCATTTTAACAGAAATATTTGTTTGTTATTCGCAACATCAAAGGTGAGGACGTTCTTGCTAAAAACAAATATTGTGTTACAATATATACAATGACACAAATAAAAAAAAGTTGACTGCGGGGAGATGGCTAGTTAAAGCTGCCGTACTTCAGCTTAAGCCCCTCTGGCAGTGGGATTGGGAGATGAACACTTTCCTCCTCACCATCAAAGAC